>NC_084742.1:69468975-69511899 GCF_033978785.1 Entelurus aequoreus
ATTAACTGTTAAAGGTTAGTACTATTAGTGGAGCAGCAGCACGCACAATCATGTGTGCTTACGGACTGTATCCCTTGCAGACTGTATTGATATATATTGATATATAATGTAGGAACCAGAATATTGATAACAGAAAGAAATGGGGGGGGGGAGGTTTTTTGGGTTGGTGCACTAATTGTAAGTGTATCTTGTGTTTTTTATGTTGATTTAATTAAAAAAAAAAAAAAAAAAAAAGAGAGAACCGATACAGATTAAAAAAAAACCGATACCGATAATTTCCGATATTACATTTTAACGCATTTATCGGCCGATAATATCGGCCTGCCGACATCCCTACCAGAAACTAATGTAAAGCATCCAAGCAACAGAAGAATAAGTTATTATTACTTTTTAACTGAAGTGTAGATAGAACACGTTGAAAGAGAAATTAAGTAAGCAGATATTAACAGTAAATGAACGAGTAGATCAATATTTCATTTTCTACCACTTGTCCTTAATAATGTTGACAAAATAATAGAATGGAAAATGACACAATATGTTTCTGCACACGTCATTTTACTAAATTAGGAGCCTTTGTTTTCTTACTTACTAATAAAAGACAAGTTGTCTGTTATGTTTACTATTTTATTTAAGGACAAAATTGCAATAAGAAACATATGTTTAAAGTACCGTAAAGATTTTTTTTGTTAAAATAAAGCCAATAATGCAATTTTTTGTGGTCCCCTTTATTTAGAAAAGTATCAAAAAGTATCGAAATACATTTTGGTACCGGTACCAAAATATTGATATCGGGTCAACCCTACTTCCAATCAAGTAAACAAATGATACCATAAATGACATTATTGTTGCTTTAATGAATACTTAGTAGGGATGTCCGATAATGGCTTTTTGCTGATATCCGATATTCCGATATTGTCCAACTCTTTAATTACCGATACCGATACCGATATATACAGTCGTGGAATTAACACATTATTATGCCTAATTTGGACAACCAGGTATGTTGAGGATGAGGTCCTTTTTAAAAAAATTAATAAAATAAAATAAGATAAATAAATAACAAATATTTTCTTGAATAAAAAAGAGAGTAAAACAATATAGAAACAGTTACATAGAAACTAGTAATTAATGAAAATGAGTAAAATTAACTGTTAAAGGTTAGTACTATTAGTGGAGCAGCAGCACGCACAATCATGTGTGCTTACGGACTGTATCCCGTGCAGACTGTATTGATATATATTGATATATAATGTAGGAACCAGAGTAACAGTTAGAGATGCTACCTCAGTAGAAGCATTTAAGTCCCATCTTAAAACTCATTTGTATACTCAAGCCTTTAAATAGACCCCCCTTTTTTAGACCAGTTGATCTGCCGTTTTATTTTCTCATTTGCCCCCTCGCCGGGTTATTCCGGTTCCGGTGACCATGGATGAGGTGCTGGCTGTCCAGAGTTGGGACCCGGGGTGGACCGCTCGCCTGTGCATCGGTTGGGGACGTCTCTGCGCTACTGACCTGTCTCCACTCGAGATGGTCTCCTGCTGGCCCCACTATGGACTGGACTCTCACTGTTATGTGGATCCACTAGGGCAGGGGTCACCAACCTTTTTGAAACCAAGAGCTACTTCTTGGGTAGTGATTAATGCGAAGGGCTGCCAGTTTGATACACACTTAAATAAATTGCCAGAAATAGCCAATTTGCTCAATTTACCTTTAACTCTATGTTATTATTAATAATTAATGATATTTACACTTAATTGAACGGTTTAAAAGAGGAGAAAACATGAAAAAAATGACAATTAAATTTTGAAACATATTTTATCTTCAATTTCGACTCTTTAAAATTCAAAATTCAACTGAAAAAAAGAAGAGAAAAACTTAAAAAAAGATTTTATGGAACATCATTAGTAATTTTTCCTGATTAAGATTTAATGACATGTTTTAAATAGGTTAAAATCCAATCTACACTTTGTTAAAATATATAACAAATTGGACCAAGCTATATTTCTAACAAAGACAAATCATTATTTCTTCTAGATTTTCCACAACAAAAATTTTAAAATAAATTCAAAAGACTTTGAAATAAGATTTAAATTTGATTCTACAGATTTTCTAGATTTGCCAGAATAATTTTTTTGAATTTTAATCATAATAAGTTTGAAGAAATATTTCACAAATATTCTTCGTCGAAAAAACAGAAGCTAAAATTAAGAATTAAATAAAAATGTATTTATTATTCTTTACAATAAAAAAAAATAAAAAAATTACTTGAACATTGATTAAAATTGTCAGGAAAGAAGAGGAAGGAATTTAAAAGGTAAAAAGGTATATGTGTTTAAAAATCCTAAAATCATTTTTAAGGTTGTATTTTTTCTCTAAAATTGTCTTTCTGAAAGTTATAAGAAGCACAGTAAAAAAAATTAATGAATTTATTTAAACAAGTGAAGACCAAGTCTTTAAAATATTTTCTTGGATTTTCAAATTCTATTTGAGTTTTGTCTCTCTTAGAATTAAAAATGTCGGGCAAAGCGAGACCAGCTTGCTAGTAAATAAATACAATTTAAAAAATAGAGGCAGCTCACTGGTAAGTGCTGCTATTTGAGCTATTTTTAGAACAGGCCGGCGGGCTACTCATCTGGTCCTTACGGGCTACCTGGTGCCCGCGGGCACCACGTTGGTGTCCCCTGCACTAGGGACTATACTTAGAGGGGGGGGGGGGTTACCCACATATGCGGTCCTCTCCAAGGTTTCTCATAGTCATTCACATCGACGTCCCTTGTGTGGGCTCTGTGCTGAGGATGTCCTTGTGGCTTGTGCAGCCCTTTGAGACTTTTGTGATTTAGGGCTGTATAAATAAACATTGATTGATTGATTGATTGATATTAATAACAGAAAGAATGAGTGTAAATGGGGGAGGGAGGTTTTTTGTGATTGTGCACTAATTGTAAGTGTATCTTGTGGTTTTTATGTTGATTTAATAAATTTAAATAAAAAAAACCCGATACCGATAATAAAAAAAGCGATACCGGTAATTTCCGATATTACATTTTAAAGCATTTATCGGCCGATATTATCGGACATCTCTAATACTTAGTTAATGCCACACCAGAAGGCCCTTGAGTCAACATCTTGTAAACATCCTTTTTTTTTATAGACCTGCAAATGAAACAGAGTTGTGTCCTATCCTGGGATAAACCTCTCCTGGCTTGGGGCTACACTCATTAGCACAGACAGCATGTTTTACAGAGTGGCAAAGCGCTGACTGCGGGGCTTTTTTTTTTTTTTGTATGGAGATGGCTGCAGCCTGGCGTGCCACGAACCCGGTGCCGCCGGTGGTCACGTCCCGCAGAGCTGTGCAGGATGCAACTCTGCGCACGTTTGCAACTTTGAGCTTTGGAGTGATGCTCGCGTCATTTCCTACCGGAGTCTGAGAAGACAAATATTAGTCTTGACGCACCGTTTGCATATAGTCCGTCAATATTAGTCGTCTCCCAGGCCTCCTATACCCATCTCCTGTTTGACCACGCTCATCCCCCCTTTTTTCACTGCCTTCTTCCGCATCTTTGTCTTTCTCCCCAACCCATGAGATGGGTTTTTTTTTGGACATGTCAAACTTGAGTGGAGACATTTTATTGCCAGATCCTCCCTTGATCGGAGCTCCCGCATACGAGTGTCGTACTTTGAAGACGCTAACCAGCTCCGTGACATTTATGATGACTCCACCGTGCGCTGCTGCTGAGGAATGTCAAGGGTGGGAACTGCAGAAATGGCACATTTGTCCTTTTAACCTCTTCGGGAGAGGAGAGAAGAAACTTCCAAGAGGTTGTAAATCTCAGTGATTAAACTCAGCTCTCTGCCTGCTGCGTTTATTGCGGAGTGCGCGGTCCGTCTGTCGCTGTGTGTGTGCTACATCCTACGTGAAGGACATTCTCACACTGTTAAAATGAAAAAAAGTCATGGTAACCACCGTCCTTTCTTTGGTTCTGTCTCACACACACCCAGCACACACTTCCATTCATGCATTATTCTATTCAGAATCCATCACTACTTTTGCCTCATCCAAGCAGTACCCAATGCTTTTCTTTTCATCACTAGTGGATTGTTTAAAGGCCTACTGAAATTAATTTTTATTTATTTAAACGGGGATAGCAGATCCATTCTATGTGTCATACTTGATCATTTCGCGATATTGCCATATTTTTGCTGAAATGATTTAGTAGAGAACATCGACGATAAAGTTCGCAACTTTTGGTCGCTGATAAAAAAAAAGCCTTGCCTGTACCGGAAGTAGCGTGACTAGGGATGATACTCGAAACCGGTTTTCCCGGTTGTTTGATAAGAAAAGAAACGAGTCCTCGGACTCGAATCCCTTTTTGAGAACCGGTACCCGTTATCGAGACCACTATAGTAAAGGAAAAGAGTTGATTCTTTATTCGAATCCCGTCCCGACCAGAAATGCTCCGTGGGACATCACAATAAATGACGTCACGTAGCTCAGTCATTAGGCGCAGATAGTGAAAGCAGGAAAAACAATGGACGGGAAAAAGCGCTCCAAGGTGTAATAAAGTTCAAAACAAAAGGTATAATCCATCGAATAACTTTACTGAGAGATTTGAGCAGGGTACAAACACATGACCAACACTTTTACGACCAACCGGAAACATAGCAACCAGGCTAGCAACGCACCTCCTTTACGGCAGCTGTCGCAACCTTCTTAAAGCAACCGCAGCACATACATATATATACAACATATCTCCCTTTTTTAACTTTCATTTTTCTTTCCTTGTAAACGTTACAAAATCACACTGTATATGTGTTGTCTGTCTAATTATAAATAATGCAGACGAGGCGTGTTGGCTGAGTTCTTGACGTTTACTTTTACAGCGTGGCAACATGCAACACTTTTCGGGGCTACCGCGCATGCTCGTAACTCCCGTTGCATGCTGGGTAGTGTAGTTGTTACATTCTCTAGTTCAGGGGTCGGCAACCCGCGGCTCTAGAGCCGCATGCGGCTCTTTAGCGCCGCCCTAGTGGCTCTCTGAAGCTTTTTCAAAAATGTATGAAAAATGGAAAAAGATGAGGGGAAAAAAAATACATTTTTTGTTTTAATATGGTTTCTGTAGGAGGACAAACATGACATAAACCTCCCTAATTGTTATAAAGCACACTGTTTATATTAAACATGCTTCACTGATTCGAGTATTTGGCGAGCGCCGTTTTGTCCTACTAATTTTGGCAGTCCTTGAACTCACCTTAGTTTGTGCCCATGTATAACTTTCTCCGACTTTCTAGGACGTGTTTTATGCCACTTCTTTTTCTGTCTCATTTTGTCCACCACACTTTTAACGTGCGTGAATGCACAAAGGTGAGTTTTGTTGATGTTATTGACTTGTGTGGAGTGCTAATCAGACATATTTGGTCACTGCATGACTGCAAGCTAATCGATGCTAACATGCTATTTAGGCTAGCTGTATGTACATATTGCATCATTATGCCTCGTTTGTAGCTATATTTGAGCTCATTTAGTTTCCTTTAAGTCATCTCAATTCAATGTATATCTCATGACACACTATCTGTATGTAAAATGGCTTTTAATTTGTTGCGGCTCCAGACAGATTTGTTTTTGTGTTTTTGCTCCAATATGGCTCTTTCAACATTTTGGGTTGCCAACCCCTGGTCTAGCTCATAACATTTTTCCCCCTATAAAGAAATAATGTTAACTCAATAAAGTGTATTTCTTTTTTTTAGCTTTAACTTTTCATTTTTTAGCATTGTAACCACATTTGCAAACAACTTTTCTCTTCATAGAATTTTCTTTCAATAAAGAAATAAAGTGCAAAAATGTCAAAGCATCATAACAAACAGTTATGTCAAATAGCAGCAGAATTGCACTTTTTGGAGAGCTGTATTATTTTCAGTTTTGTGCCCAAGGGACTGATTTTATTTAACACTATATTATTATTTATACACCTATAGTGATCACAGAGACAGGTTGTTTCGGTGTTACTGTATATATTTGTTTTTCTGAAAAATCCCACTTAATATACTTTGGGTAACAACAGTCAATATTTATTTATTTTATTTTATTTTTTTTAGGTGAGTAACAGTCAATATTTATTTATTTATTAGATTTTATTTTTTTCTTATATAATAAAAGTGAGCTTTTGTTAAACCAATTATTGTGTGTTTTTTTCCATATACAACAACCTATCTGGACTCGATAAGAGAATCGATAAGGAATCGGTTCGATAAGAGGATTCGATAATAGGCTCGAACTCGATAATTCCTTATCAAACATCATCCCTAAGCGTGACGTCACAGGTTGAAAGGCTCCTCACATTTCCCCATTGTTTACATCAGCAGCGAGAGCGATTCGGACCGAGAAAGCGACGATTACCCCATTAATTTGAGCGAGGATGAAAGATTCGTGGATGAGGAACATGAGAGTGAAGGACTAGAGTGCAGTGCAGGACGTATCTTTTTTCGCTCTGACCGTAACTTAGGTACAAGCTGGCTCATTGGATTCCACACTCTCTCCTTTTTCTATTGTGGATCACGGATTTGTATTTTAAACCACCTCGGATACTATATCCTCTTGAAAATGAGAGTCGAGAACGCGAAATGGACATTCACAGTGACTTTTATCTCCACGACAATACATCGGCGAAGCTCTTTAGCTACGGAGCTAACGTGATAGCATCGGGCTTAAATGCAGATAGAAACAGAAGAAATAAACCCCTGACTGGAAGGATAGACAGAAAATCAACAATACTATTAAACCATTGACATGTCACTGTAGGTGGGATCGGTGTATTAGCGGCGGACGGTTAATGCTTTCCAGGCTGGCGTAGCTTAACAATGTTGTTGCTAACGACGCCATTGAAGCTAACTTAGCTACGGGACCTCACAGAGCTATGCTAAAAACATTAGCTATCCACCTACGCCAGCCAGCCCTCATCTGCTCATCAACACCCGTGCTCACCTGCGTTCCAGCGATCTACGGAGCGACGAAGGACTTCACTCGATCATAGATGCGGTCGGCGGCCCGGAGACGGAGGAAGTCAAGGTGAGGTCGGCGGCTTGCGCGTCTGCTATCCATCTCAAAGTCCTCCTGGTTGTGTTGCTGTAGCCAGCCGCTAATACACCGATCCCACATACAGCTTTCTTCATTGCAGTCTTCATTGTTCATTAAACAAATTGCAAAAGATTCACCAACACAGATGTCCAGAATACTGTGGAATTTTTCGATGAAAACAGAGCTTTTTGTATTGGGACACAATGGTGTCCCAATACTTCCGTTCACTCCGTGACGTCACGCGCATACGTCATCATACCGAGACGTTTTCAACCGGATATTTCCCGGGGAATTTAAAATGTCACTTTATAAGTTAACCCGGCCGTATTGGCATGTGTTGCAATGTTAAGATTTCATCATTGATATATAAACTATCAGACTGCGTGGTCGCTAGTAGTGGCTTTCAGTAGGCCTTTAACTGCACTAGTGTCTTGTTAAATGTACTAGTGCACTAGTATATAGCTAAAGTGCACTAGTATATTTATAAAATGTACTAGTGTATAGGGCTGGGCGATATGGCCTTTTATTAATATTTCGATATTTTTAGGCCATGTCACAATACACGATATATATCTCAATATTTTGCCTTAGCCTTGAATGAACACTTGATGCATATAATCACAGCAGTATGATGATTCCATGTGTCTACTTTAAAACATTCTTCTTCATACAGCATTAATATATGCTCATTTTAAAGGCCTACTGAAAGCCACTACTACCGACCACGCAGTCTGATAGTTTATATATCAATGATGAAATCTTAACATTGCAACACATGCCAATACGGCCGGGTTAACTTATAAAGTGACATTTAAAATTTCCCGGGAAATATCCGGCTGAAACGTCGCGGTATGATGACGTATGCGCGTGACGTAGTCAGTTAAACGGAAGTTGTGGTACCCCGTAGAATCCTATACAAAAAGCTCTGTTTTCATTTCATAATTCCACAGTATTCTGGACATCTTTTGCAATTTGTTTAATGAACAATGAAGGCTGCAAAGAAGACAGTTGTAGGTGGGATCGGTGTATTAGCAGCGGACTACAGCAACACAACCAGGAGGACTTTGTTGGAGAGCAGACGCGCTAGCCGCCGACCTCACCTTGACTTCCTACGTCTCCGGGCCGCCAAACGCATCGGGTGAAGTCCTTCGTCCTTCTGCCGATCGCTGGAACGCAGGTGAGCACGGGTGTTGATGAGCAGATGAGGGCTGGCTGGCATAGGTGGAGAGCTAATGTTTTTAGCATAGCTCTGTGCGGTCCGGTTGCTAAGTTGCTAAGTTAGCTTCAATGGCGTCGTTAGCAAAGCATTGTTAACCTTCGCCAGCCTGGAAAGCATTAACCGTGTATTTACATGTCCACGGTTTAATAGTTTTGTTGATTTTCTATCTATCCTTCCAGTCAGGGGTTTATTGTTTTTGTTTCTATATGCAGTTAAAGCACGATGCTATCACGTTAGCTCGTAGCTAAAGCATTTCGCCGATGTGTTGTCGTGGAGATAAAAGGCACTGAATGTCCATTTCGCGTTCTCGACTCTCATTTTCAAGAGGATATAGTATCCCAGGTGGTTTAAAATACAAATCCGTGATCCACAATAGAAAAAGGAGAGTGTGGAATCCAATGAGCCAGCTTGTACCTAAGTTACGGTCAGAGCGAAAAAAGATACGTCCTGCACTGCCTCTCAAGTCCTTCACTCTCACGTTCCTCATCTACGAATCTTTCATCCTCGCTCAAATTAATGGGGTAATCGTCACTTTCTCGGTCCGAATCTCTCTCGCTCCATTGTAAACAACGGGGAATTGTGAGGAATACTAGCTCCTGTGACGTCACGCTACTTCCGCTACAGGCAAGGCTTTTTTTTATCAGCGAGCAAAAGTTGCGAACTTTATCGTCAATTTTCTCTACTAAATCCTTTCAGCAAAAATATGGCAATATCGCGAAATGATCAAGTATGACACATAGAATGGATCTGCTATTCCCGTTTAAATAAAAAAAAATCTTTTCAGTAGGCCTTTAAACTTTCATGCAGAGAGGGAAATCACAACTAAAAGTGTATTTATTAAATAGTTATTAAGCAGTGGCACAAACATGTCATGTCATTTCCAAAACTGAAAGTGCAAGATTGTCAGAGACATTTCAAAACAAGCTATGAGTGCACTTTTGTGCATGATGTCACTAAGATGACTTATCAAAACAACACTAAATTAAAGTGCACTTTTTGTACAGAACGCCACTACAACAGTTTAAAACAAACAAAGTGCACTTTTGTGCATGATGTCACACAAGATATTTCAATAAGTGTCAAATAAAAATGAGCTGCATAATAGGAAATCTCCTTCGCTATGTGGTAGGTTCCTGCGGACGTTATCTCCTTCTGTTGTTGACTATTTGTTTCATACGGTGTTGATCTGGAAATAGTTGCTTCGGCATTTTGTTGGTGTGGCACCGAACGGAGATGTTGACATGCGGAGTTTCAAGCACTCCTTATTCTCTAGCGCAGTGGTTCCCCAACCTTTTTGTAACTGCGGACCGGTCAACGCTTGAAAATTTGTCCCACGGACCGGAGGGGATGTTTTATTTTTATTTATTTATTTATTTTCTTTGTTTTTTTTTTTGTCATAAAAAAATACAATCATGTGTGCTTACGGACTGTATACCTGCAGACTGTATTGATCTCTATTGATATATAATGTAGGAACCAGAAATATTAATAACAGAAAGAAATAACCTTTTTGTGCGAATGAGCGTGAATGAGTGTAAATGGGGGAGGGAGGTTTTTTGGGTTGGTGCACTAATTGTAAGTGTATCTTGTGTTTTTTATGTAGATTTAATTAAAAAAAAAAAAATTATATTATCGGCCGATAAATGCGTTAAAATGTAATATCGAAAATTTTCGGTATCGGTTTTTTTATTCTCTGTATCGTTTTTTAAAATGTTTTTTTTTTTTTTTTTTTATTAAATCAACATAAAAAACACAAGATACACTTACAATTAGTGCACCAACCCAAAAAACCTCCCTCCCCCATTTACACTCATTCACACAAAAGGGTTGTTTCTTTCTGTTATTAATATTCTGCTTCCTACATTATATATCAATATATATCAATACAGTCTGCAAGGGATACAGTCCGTAAGCACACATGATTGTGCGTGCTGCTGCTCCACTAATAGTACTAACCTTTAACAGTTAATTTTACTCATTTTCATTAATTACTAGTTTCTATGTAACTGTTTTTATATTGTTTTACTTTCTTTTTTTATTCAAGAAAATGTTTTTAATTTAGTTATCTTATTTTATTATTTTTTTTAAAAAGTACCTTATCTTCACCATACATGGTTGTCCAAATTAGGCATAATAATGTGTTAATTCCACGACTGCATATATCGGTTGATATCGGTATCGGTTGATATCGGTATCGGTAATTAAAGAGTTGGACAATATCGGATATCGGCAAAAAGCCATTATCAGACATCCTTAAAAATGATTATTATTTTTTTTCTTGTGCGGCCCGGTACCAATCGATCCACGGACCGGTACCAGGCCACGGCCCGGTGGTTGGGGACCACTGCTCTAGCGGGTGAATTTTCAAATGATGCTACATTAGCAGTGGTGCTACTTTTTGTAGCAACACTTTTGCCGCATAATTGTTCGACATCTTCCCGCTTGAAGCCAAACCATCGCCAGACGATGGACCTCGTGCTGTTTTTCTTGGGAATTAATACTTCCTCCATTTGTAACCAGATTCGCACCTTCTCTCTCTCGTATTACCACCCGCAGCGCACTGTTAGCATCACAGCTAACGTTACCATGTCGCTACCGCTTGTCCCTTTCGGGATAGCGGGGGGTACTGGAGCCTATCTCAGCTGCATTCGGGCGGTAGGCAGGGTACACCCTGGACAAGTCGCCACCTCATCACAGTAGTGTGCTTGTGTGTTGGTTAAATGCACGAGTACACTTGTGTGTTGCTTAAATGCTCCAGTATGCTTGTTTTTTTTTGTTAAATGCACTCATGCGCTTGCATGTTAACTGCAAGTATGCACCTGTGTGTTGGTTAAATGCACTGTTGCTGGTATCTGGGGATTAAATGCAATAAATCCAGTAGGGATGTCCGATAATGGCTTTTTGCCGATATCCGATATGCCGATATTGTCCAACTCTTTAATTACCGATACCGATATCAACCGATACCGATATCAACCAATATATACAGTCGTGGAATTAACACATTATTATGCCTAATTTGGACAACCAGGTATGGTGAAGATAAGGTACTTTTTAAAAAAATGAATCAAATAAAATAAGATAAATAAATTAAAAACATTTTCTTGAATAAAAAAGAAAGTAAAACAATATAAAAACAGTTACATAGAAACTAGTAATTAATGAAAATGAGTAAAATTAACTGTTAAAGGTTAGTATTATTAGTGGAGCAGCAGCACGCACAATCATGTGTGCTTACGGACTGTATCCCTTGCAGACTGTATTGATATATAATGTAGGAACCAGAATATTAATAACAGAAAAACAACCCTTTTGTGTGAATGAGTGTAAATGGGGGAGGGAGGTTTTTGGGGTTGGTGCACTAATTGTAAGTGTATCTTGTGTTTTTATGTGGATTTAATAAAAAAAAAACAAACAAAAAAAAAAAAACGATACTGATAATAAAAAAAACGATACCGATAATTTCCGATATTACATTTTAACGCATTTATCGGCCGATAATATCGGTCTGCTGATCTCTAAAATCCAGTCATCCATTGAATACTTCCAAGAGAAAAAATTGGTGAAGTATATACTTTTTGTCCTGTTTAACAAGTCCCACCAGAACAACAAATGATAAACCTTTTGTGTTATTACCGAAACACTCTAACATTGGTTTATAATGTGTCAGTGTACCTAATGAAGTGTCTGTTAATGAATTGTTGGTATTTTGCACCTTTTGATATTTTGACGTGCTGTTTCTCGGATGAAATTGGCCATTGTTGGGCAATGTGGCGCAGCATCTTAATTAGGTCATTTGTCTTTTTTTGTGACAACTGGAAACATCGAGACAGATGTTTGCTGATCGCCCTCAGGCTTCCACCCCCAAAATCTCATGCACTCACACACAGATGGTGTGTCTGACAGCCTGCAGGTGCCAGACTTTTCTGATTGTGCCACTCAAATGGCTGCCATAGTCACGGTCAGGGAAGCGTATTTGACTTCAAGGGACTGACACAGCGAGGTACTTCGATGGACCGATCAATAAAAGCCTTCAGCTGAGGACACTAACACTCTGCTATTCATGCCTAGGGGTCGCTTCCCTTATCGCAAAGTCCTTTCCCCGGGTGTCACGCGCCCGTGCTAAAATATTCAGTCGCATGACGCGTCCCGGCGGGTCCGTAAAGACGGCTAATTTATTCACACGTCGTAAATTCAAGTGCAGCGTGCAGCTTCTCACATGATTAGACAAACAGCCATGATGATGCCGTGGTTCTTGCCCCGCCATCTCTAGGGAATATTTCAACGTTCAGAATAGATCAGGCACAATGTCGCCATGTGATCTATTTTTATACTGTAGTGGATTGTCCGAAGCTTAAACAGGCAACAAAAGTAGTTTAGTACAACAAATGTATTTACTCATTATCAGAAGTGCAGGTTGAATTGAGTCGGCCGTGCAGACAGACCACATGTCACTCCGGAGCAAACAAGACACACACAAGCCAAAATCACTCTCGAGTTCCGGTCTTCTGCCATTTTTTATATGTCTTTTGTGCGTCATCGTTCCTTATCGAGTGCGTCAATTTCTTTTATCTTTTCCCTATCTGTTCCATAACAACTCGAATCCTTTAGACCAGGGGTCGGCAACCTTTACCACTCAAAGAGCCATTTTGGCAAGTTTCACAAATTAAAGAAAGTAATGGGAGCCACAAAAAAAATTTTGAAATTTAAAATGAAAAACACCGCATACAAAGCTTAAATGCTTTGTGCTTTGTTAACTAGGGGTCTCCGACACACGCACCGGCACGCACTTTAATGTGGAAATTTGATGTTAGTGCAGCCCGCGAGTTTTGAATGAATGGCGCTTGATAGCGTCATTTTTCCCGGGAGACTCCCGAATATCAGAGCGTGATGACACTGCATTTGGCGCCCTCTACAGTCTGCCCTAACAGTGTACCTGCTCGACCACACGTAGAATGCAATTTCAGCTTGCTCACGTAAGTGACAGCAAGGCGTACTAACTCAGCAGCCACACATCTTACACTGACGGTACCAATACCCAGAATCCCATGCAGCCCTAACTCTTCCGCTCAACCAACGCACGGAGAGGGGGGGGGGGGGGGGTTGATGTGTGGGGGGATTTGGTGGTAGCGGAGGTGTATAATGTAGACCGGAAGAGTTAGGGCTGCATGGGATTCTGGGTAATGGTTGTGTTGTGTTACGGTGGGATGTTCTCCAGAAATGTGTTTTTCATTCTTTTTTGGTGTGGGTTCACAGTGTGGCGCATATTTGTAACGTAACAATGTTAAAGTTGTTTGATACGGCTACCGTCAGTGTAAGCTGTGTGGCTGATGAGTAAGTATGCTTTGCTGTCTCCTGTGTGAGCAAGTAATAACAACATGCAACATGTGGCTGGACTGGCACGCTGTATGTAAATGCTATAGAGGACAATTACTGCAGTGCAATTAGGGCACGCCCTTTATTTATTAATTAGAGTGTAAATAGGATTATTTTTTCCCTGGGAGTAATCTATGAGGGACACTGAGATCATAAGTCTCCTGGGAAAATCGGGGGTGTCGGCATGTATGTAGCTGAGCCGCATCAGAGTGGTCAAGGAGCCGCGGGTTGCCGACCCCTGCTTTAGACAGTCAACACATTCTGTAGACAGGTTGGCACGACTTATCATTCACTTTTGTCCCACTGGTACAGAATAGGAAAGAAATCAAATGAGCGTACATTCCCATTAGACATGCAATATAGGTCAAAGGTCAGAAATTCTACTACAATACCCAATGCTGTGTTGGTTTGTTCTTGATAAACGCCCTGGTTCTTGATAGATCAACCTAATTTGTTTTTATGATCAATGGCTTCCAAAAAATATTTCCATGAGAAAAATCAGAAATCAAATCAGAATTTCAATTATACCATTTTTTAGGGTTCTATGCTGCGGATTCCGATACCGATTATACATGAGTGAGATCAGCCGATATCGATCACCTGCATATTTTTCCATGTATTTCCGAATCAGAATCAGAATACTTTATTGTCATTGTATGGAAACAAGGAAATTGGACAGCAATCCAGCTCAGTGCTTTTAAAACAACCTACATAAAATAGTCTTAAGACAACAAACAATAATAAAAAAAATTAGAAATTTAAAAACATAATAAAATATTAGCAAGTTGATGAAGTGGTGAGTGTTCAGGTACGTGCAGAGTTTAGGGCAATAACAGCTCTAGGATTGAAACTAGGGATGTCCGATAATGGCTTTTTGCCGATATCCGATATGCCGATATTGTCCAACTCTTTAATTACCGATACCGATATCAACCGATACCGATATCAACCAATATATACAGTCGTGGAATTAACACATTAATATGCCTAATTTGGACAACCAGGTATGGTGAAGATAAGGTACTTTTTAAAAAAATTAATCAAATAAATCAAAAAATTTACATTTTGTTGTTTTCTTACTGTACCGAAAATGAACCGAACCGTGACCTCTAAACCGAGGTAGGTACCAAACCGAAATGTTTGTGTACCGTTACACCCCTAATATTTGTACATGCTATCTTAATGTACGACATTGATCGGAGGTCGATTGAGCGGCACATCCCTAATTTCAAATTAAATTATTATATTTAGACTGTTTCTAATGTTTCTAAATAAATACACTACCGTTCAAAAGTTTGGGGTCACCCAAACAATTTAGTGGAATAGCCTTCATTTCTAAGAACAAGAATAGACTGTCGAGTTTCAGATGAAAGTTCTCTTTTTCTGGCCATTTTGAGCGTTTAATTGACCCCACAAATGTGATGCTCCAGAAACTCAATCTGCTCAAAGGAAGGTCAGTTTTGTAGCTTCTGTAACGAGCTAAACTGTTTTCAGATGTGTGAACATGATTGCACAAGGGTTTTCTAATCATCAATTAGCCTTCTGAGCCAATGAGCAAACACATTGTACCATTAGAACACTGGAGTGATAGTTGCTGGAAATGGGCCTCTATACACCTATGTAGATATTGCACCAAAAAGCAGACATTTGCAGCTAGAATAGTCATTTGACTGTCGACACCGTCGACCACGCCACATTAATCACTCGTCTTGAGAACTGTGTGGGCATTAAGGGCGCCGCCCTCAACTGGTTCCGGTCGTACCTAACTGACAGGAGTTTTTGTGTAAAAATAGACAGTTTTATGTCTTCCACAGCTCCTTTACCACATGGGGTTCCCCAGGGCTCAATCCTTGCCCCAATCTTATTTGCCCTTTACCTTCTCCCCCTTGGTTCTATTTTTAGGAAGTACGATATTGCATTTCATTTTTATGCCGATGATTGCCAGATTTATTTTCCCATGGCACAAAAGAACACGGTTCAACGTCTTATTGACTGCCTGCACGACATCAAAGCCTGGCTTTCAGCTAACTTCCTGAGCCTAAATGAAGACAAAACAGAAGTTATGTTGTTCGGTCCAAGTCGCTCCCCCTCCCCCAACGTTGACCTCGGCACTCTGACCCCGTATCTCAGCGACTGTGTCACAAACCTGGGGGTAAAGTTCAACTTAGATTTTAAATTCGAAAAACAAATCAGCAGCGTCGTACAAAAAAGTTTTTATCAATTACGCCAAATAGCGAAAGTGAAACCGCTTCTATCAGGACATGATCTCGAGAAATTGATCCACGCCTTTATCTCGACTCGTCTTGACTACTGCAATGCCCTGTATGTAGGCATTAGCCAGGCCTCCCTCGCCCGCCTGCAGCTCGTGCACAACTCTGCTGCTCGTCTGCTAACACAGACCCGCAGACGTGAGCACATCACCCCTATATTAGCGTCCCTTCACTGGCTCCCTGTGCGTTACCGAATCAACTTTAAACTCCTTTTATTTGTTTTTAAATGTCTAAACAACCTCGCGCCAACATATCTCTCCGACCTCCTTCAGCCTTACTGCCCCACCCGATCCCTAAGATCAGCCGATCAGTCAATCAATCAATCAATGTTTATTTATATAGCCCTAAATCACAAGTGTCTCAAAGCCACAACGACATCCTCGGTACAGAGCCCACATACGGGCAAGGAAAAACTCACCCCAGTGGGACGTCGGTGAATGACTATGAGAAACCTTGGAGAGGACCGCATATGTGGGTAACCCCCCCCCCCCCCCCCCCCTCTAGGGGAGACCGAAAGCAATGGATGTCGAGTGGGTCTGACATAACATTGTGAAAGTCCAGTCCACAGTGGATCCAACACATCAGCGAGAGTCCAGTCCACAGCGGGGCCAACAGGAAACCATCCCGAGCGGAGACGGGTCAGCAGCGCAGAGATGTCCCCAACCGATGCACAGGCTAGTGGTCCACCCGGGGTCCCGACTCTGGACAGCCAGCACTTCATCCATGGCCACCGGACCTATGCAACTCCCCCTCGCAAGGGACAGGGGAGAAGAGGAGAGAAGAAAAGAAACGGCAGATCAACTGATCTAAAAAAGGGGGGTCTATTTAAAGGCTAGATTATACAAATGAGTTGTAAGATGGGACTTAAATGCTTCTACTGAGGTAGCATCTCTAACTGTTACCGGGAGGGCATTCCAGAGTACTGGAGCCCCAATAGAAAACGCTCTATAGCCCGCAGACTTTTTTTTGGCTCTGGGAATCACTAATAAGCCGGAGTTCTTTGAACGCAGATTTCTTGTCGGGACATATGGTACAATACAATCGGCGAGATAGGCTGGAGCTAAACCGTGTAGTATTTTATACGTAAGTAGTAAAACCTTAAAGTCGCATCTTAAGTGCACAGGAAGCCAGTGCAGGTGAGCCAGTATAGGCGTAATATGATCAAACTTTCTTGTTTTTGTCAAAAGCCTTGCAGCCGCATTTTGTACCATCTGTAATCTTTTAACGCTAGACATAGGGAGGCCCGAAAATAATACGTTACAGTAATCGAGACGAGACGTAACGAACGCATGATCAGCTGCTACTGACGGTCCCGGACACAAGGCTGAAGCTTAGAGGTGACAGAGCTTTCGCCGCTGCTGCTCCCAAGCTCCGGAACGACCTACCTCTGAGTGTTAGACAAGCCTCCTCTCTTCCTGTTTTTAAATCTCTCTTAAAAACATACTTTTATTCCATGGCTTTTAACACTGAGTGATACCCATCCTGCAATGGCGCCCCATAATACACCTGCTGTGAACCTCTTTTTATGTTTTATTTATTTATTTTGTATCGTGTTCTGTTTGTGTTGTGTCGTGTTTGCTCGGTTCTTGTATTAATTTTAACCTGCCCGTTGTACAGCACTTTGGCTACCCCTGTGGTAAATTTTAAATGTGCTTTATAAATAAAGTGGATTTGATTTGATTCACCACATTAGCAATGTATAGAGTGTATTCCTTTCAAGTTAAGACTAGTTTAAAGTTATCTTCATTGAAAAGTACAGTGCTTTTCCTTCAAAAATAAGGACATTTCAATGTGACCCCAAACTTTGGAACGGCGGTGTATATAAATGCAACGTCCTAATGCTCCCGACTTGATAGAACAAAAAAAAAAGCAATTTACAGCCTTTTTTTTCATCTGAAATTATAAACAATTCTTGTTTTAGTAACCGAGGTGCATCGCCATAGCAACTCACAAGAGCTGCGGGTCGTGTCTCGCTTCCCCTCTCCTCTCCTCCCTCTCTGTCTTCAGCGTCTGTGTGTGTCGCCACCACCTCCCCTGTAGATGAAATGCTTTTAGACGTGTCACTTAATAATACATGCTTCGCCTGCCTTTCCACTTCCACACAATCGTCTTGGCTTCTCCCATTATCTGGCGTCGACTTCTCCTGCCTGCCGTCTTTGCTTTGGCTTACAGTTGCGTGCTTCCGTTTCCATGGCGACATGTCACAGCTTGGGGCCTGCGCGCCACTCTCCCTCCAATCTGTCGAAACCACGCCAGCGGCAGCAGAGCCGTGTCACCGTGGTAGGGTCAATGGCGCGACCCCTCTCCTGTCGCCCACCTCATCCGATCAGTGGGGAAAAAGCTCGGGTCTCGCCTGTTAATGTCGCGCGGGCCGAGGTAACTGCACTCCTAATAGCGCCGTGTCCGGACGAGGCTGCTTTTTTTTGTTGTTGTCACGTTTGTACCACTAATGTGAGATGAATGGAGAGTCACTCCGGAGATTAGCATAATGCATTCACGGTCACGGAGGGAAGCCTGAAGGGGCGTGTGTTTGCCCCCGGCGTTGGTAAAAGTAATAAAAATGGCATTGTGATTATTGATTGAACCCCCAAAGGGACACAGCAACTATGTTTAATTGCTCTCTTGAGAACAAAAACTAATCCCACTAACAATGTTTACCTCCATCATTTATATTTGCAAAATATAGCACTAAATTGTACACCTTACATCCACTGCCTGCACACGCCTGAATATTAGCATTATTGTGTGAATGCCCGAGCATTAACACATACCATATTTTTCGGACCATAGGGCGCACCGGATTACAAGGCGCACTGCCGATGAATGGTCTATTTTCAATCATTTTTCGTATATAAGGCGCATTAAAGGCCTACTGAAATGAATTTTTCTTATTTAAACGGGGATAGCAGATCCATTCTATGTGTCATACATGATCATTTCGCGATATTGCCATATTTTTGCTGAAAGGATTTCGTAGAGAACGACGACGATAAAGATCGCAACTTTTGGTATCTGATTAAAAAAAAGGAGAGGAGCATGTTCGGCAGCGCGCAATCACAGAGTACTTACAAGCAGACACAGTGTGTGGACAGAAAAGGGAGAATGGACGCATTTTGGCTTAAAAACTAAAGATAAAGGTGAAGTTATAACACTGAAACGCCCTCAGGAAGAGGTGCTTTAAGACATGGCTAGCTAGCTAGCGGCTAGCTACTTCTAAATCAGTAATCCTCGCCTGCATGGCGACAAATAAAGTACGTTTCTTACAAGTATCATCCCTGCAGGACGAGGAATAGCTAAACATACTTCACTACACACCGTAGCTCACCGTGTTCACAATGTAAACAAACGCCATGGGTGGATCTACACCTGACATCCACTGTAATGATACCAAGTACAGGAGCGTATCTAGTCAATACTACTATCCTTACATTGATATTTTTTAGCATCATCAAATATTCTTTGTTTCTTTGTTTATAAACTCAGGAAATACGTCCCTGGACACATGAGGACTTTGAATATGACCAGTGTATGATCCTGTAACGACTTGGTATCGGATTGATACCCAAATTTGTGGTTTTGATTTATTGATTGAAGCTTTTATTAGTAGATTGCACAGTTCAGTACATATTCCGTACAACTGACCACTAAATGGTAACACCCCAATAAGTTTTTCAACTTGTTTAAGTCGGGGTCCACGTTAATCAATTCATGGTATCATCCAAAACTAATGTAAAGCATCCAAACAAGAGAAGAATAAGTGATTATTACATTTGAACAGAAGTGTAGATAGAACATGTTAAAAGAGAAAGTAAGCAGA
This sequence comes from Entelurus aequoreus, assembly GCF_033978785.1. NCBI lineage: Eukaryota > Metazoa > Chordata > Actinopteri > Syngnathiformes > Syngnathidae > Entelurus > Entelurus aequoreus. Next base: position 69,488,730 of record NC_084742.1, read on the forward strand.
TATTAACAGTAAATGAACAAGTAGATCAATAATCAGTTTTCTACCACTTGTCCTTAATAATGTTGACAAAATAATAGAATGGAAAATTACACAATATGTTACTGCATATGTCAGCAGCTAAATTAGGAGCCTTTGTTTGTTTACTTCCTACTAAAAGACAAGTTGTCTTGTATGTTCACTATTTTATTTAAGGACAAACTTGCAACAAGAAACATATGTTTAAAGGCCTACTGAAATGAATTTTTTTTATTTAAACGGGGATAGCAGATCCATTGTATGTGTCATACTTGATCATTTCGCGATATTGCCATATTTTCGCTGAAAGGATTTAGTAGAGAACAACGACGATAAAGTTGCAACTTTTGGTCTCTGATAAAAAAAAGCCTTGCCTGTACCGGAAGTAGCGTGACGTAGTCAGTTGATAGCCTATTGTTTTCAATGCAGCTCGAGCGATTCGGACCGAGAAAGCGACGATTACCCCATTAATTTGAGCGAGGATGAAAGATTTGTGGATGAGGAACGTTAGAGTTAAGGACTAGAATGCAGTGCAAGACATATCTTTTATCGCTCTGACCGTGACTTAGGTACAAGCTGGCTCATTGGATTCCACACTCTCTCCTTTTTCTATTGTGGATCACGGATTTGTATTTTAAACCACCTCGGATACTATATCCTCTTGAAAATGAGAGTCAAGAACGCGAAATGGACATTCACAGTGACTTTTATCTCCACGACAATAGATCGACGAAACACTTTCGTACGGAGCTAACGTGATAGCATCGTGCTTAACTCCATATAGAAACAAAATAAACGAGACCTAAATAGAGGTATTTGTTTCATGTCTCTACGACGTTCCTACCGGAAGTTACAAGCAGTTTTTGTCTGAGTTTTCCTCTGAGGAGCAGTTTTTTCTCTGTTTTATTAAAAAATTGCTCTAGAGCACAATTTTGAGTTTCGGGGTTCGGTTATTTTTTGAGATCGCAATTTCTACCAGTCCGGATGTGTGTGAGAAGTTTGGTGAGTTTTGAAGTATTTTAAGGGGGTCAAATTACAGCTCAAAGAGGCAAAAACGAGTTTTTTTAGTACAATTTTGTCTTGAAGGGGAAATTGCCAACTTCCTGTTGGTTTTTGCCCGAGGATGTAAAATTATGAAACGTAGGTCTAAGTCTGACCTACATAGAGGTTTTTGTTTCATGTCTCTACGACCTTCCTAGTGGGAGTTACAGGCAGTTTGTGTTTATTTTTTCCTAGGGGGCGCTAGAGCGCAATTTTGATATTTGGGGGTTGGTTTTGTTATTAACTTGCAATTTTCGCAGGTCCTGATTTGTGTGTCAAATTTGGTGAGTTTTGGAGCATGTTAAGTGGGTCAAATTAGCGTTCTTTGTGGGGTCGGTATAATAATAATAATAATAAAACCTTACAATTTCAATAGGGTCCTTTCGTCCCATTGCAAAAGGACTCCCTTTGGGATTCCTTTTGAAAAGGTCCTGTGCGGACCCTAATAAATCCCTGACTGGAAGGATAGACAGAAGATCAACAATACTATTAAACCAGGGACATGTAACTACACGGTTAATGCTTTCCAGCCTGGCGAAGCTTTAAAATGCGGTTGCTAACGACGCCATTGAAGCTAACTTAGCTATGGAGCTAACGTGATAGCATCATGCTTAACTCCATATAGAAACAAAATAAATAAACCCCTGACTGGAAGGATAGACAGAAGATCAACAATACTATTAAACCATGAACATGTAACTACACGGTTAATGCTTTCCAGCTTGGCGAAGCTTAAAAATGCTGTTGCTAACGACGCCATTGAAGCTAACTTAGTATAACGGGACCTCACAGAGCTATGATAAAAACATTAGCGCTCCACCTACGCCAGCTAGCCCTCATCTGCTCATCAACACCCGTGCTCACCTGCGTTCCAGCGATCGACGGTGCGACGAAGGACTTCACCACGATCATCCGTGCGGTCGGTGGCTAGCGTCGGCTAGCGCGTCTGCTATCCGAGTCAAAGTCTTCCTGGTTGTGTTGCTGTAGTCCGCCGCTAATACACCGATCCCACCTACAGCTTTCTTCTTTGCAGTCTCCATTGTTCATTAAACAAATTGCAAAAGATTCACCAACACAGATGTCCAGAATACTGTGGAATTATGAGATGAAAACAGAGCTATTTTGTATTGGATTCAATGGGGTACCGATACTTCTGTTTCACTGGCTACGTCACGCGCATACGTCATCATCCAAAGGCGTTTTCAACCGGAAGTTTAGCGGGAAATTTAAAATGTCACTTTATAAGTTAACCCGGCCGTATTGGCATGTGTTGCAATGTTAAGATTTCATCATTGATATATAAACTATCAGACTGCGTGGTCGCTAGTAGTGGCTTTCAGTAGGTCTTTAAGGGAGTCATATTTTTAGTATTTTTTTCTTAATGTAAAACACTTCCTTGTGGTCTACATAAGATGTGATGGTGGTTCTTTGGTCAAAATGTTGCATAGATGATGTTTTACAGTTCATCTTCAAGTCGCTTTCTGACAGTCGCTTCAGGATGCGCCGTTTTTTGGGCGGTCCTATTTACGTGGCTCACCTTCGACAGCGTCTTCTCCCCGTCACCTTTGTTGTAGCGGTGTAGCGTGCAAGGACGGGAGTGGAAGAAGTGTCAAAATATGGAGCTAACTGTTTTAATGTCATTCAGACTTTACTTCAATCAATAACGGAGCAGCATCTCCTCATCCGGGAACAACAACAACACCGGAAATGTGTCCTGTGAAAAAAACGTCCCACCGGAACTCTCAAATAACTAAAGTTCCTTGGGTGAATAATGTAAACTCACTACACCGGTATGTTTTAGCGCTTTCATGGCAAGTGTACTGACAGATATAAGTAAGACCTTTACACTACTTTATATTAGAAATGGCAACAGTGCAAGATGAATGTCCCATAACAAGAAGATAGAGAAAAAGAAGAAGCTTTTTGGTGCAAACTACAAAGGCGGTTGCGCTCAATTTTTCAGGACTTATGCAGATTCCAAATACAGATCAGCAGGTACCAGTAGGTAAGAAAAGTTGCTTTTGAATAATATTGCGAAACAAAATGGCAGATAATATGTCTTACCTTATACACACACCATAATAATACTCGTATGTTGAAGCACAGTACAATCCATCAAGCGGTGTGGCTTCAGAGCTTACCAAAGTCGTACTAAAACATTTTGATAGATTTTTGAGCGCCGTGTGTAATGTTCTATATTTTCAATGGAACATGTAAAATGTTGGTGTTGTTTACTTGAGTCATATTGCAGTCTACAAGTATCTCTTGTGTGTGACTGCCATCTACTGGTCACACTTATCATTTCACCATGTACTAAATAAAATACACTACCGTTCAAAAGTTTGGGGTCACATTGAAATGTCCTTATTTTTGAAGGAAAAGCACTGTACTTTTCAATGAAGATAACTTTAAACTAGTCTTAACTTGAAAGAAATACACTCTATACATTGCCAATGTGGTAAATGACTATTCTAGCTGCAAATGTCTGCTTTTTGGTGCAATATCTACATAGGTGTATAGAGGCCCATTTCCAGCAACTATCACTCCAGTGTTCTAATGGTACAATGTGTTTGCTCATTGGCTCAGAAGGCTAATTGATGATTAGAAAACCCTTGTGCAATCATGTTCACAAATCTGAAAACACTTTAGCTCGTTACAGAAGCTACAAAACTGACCTTCCTTTGAGCAGATTGAGTTTCTGGAGCATCACATTTGTGGGGTCAATTAAACGCTCAAAATGGCCAGAAAAAGAGAACTTTCATCTGAAACTCGACAGTCTATTCTTGTTCTTAGAAATGAAGGCTACCGTATTTCCTTGAATTGGCGCTGGGAATATGGTATTCGCATGCCTTGAATTACAGCCGGGTCAAACTCGTTTCGCAAAATAATTAGCGCCTGCTTGGCACTTCCGCCGGGTCAAATATGAGTCATTAAATGACTCCCGCCTCCTGGTGGTAGAGGGCGCTAGTGATCCTTCTTGCGACTGCTGGTACTGCAGAATACCTGTGCTGCAGAAGAAGACAACACCAGCAAGAGTGCTCAGCCATTGTTTTACCATGGAGGATTACATATCTAAAATAAAACAGTTTTCTAAACTGGACTTTCAATGGAAGCAGGAGGTAATACTTAAAAGGAAGATCTCCATCGAGACAGAGAGACTTTTAAAACTGAAGGAAGACTTCTATATCGATGCTTTTCTTCAAAAGGAGCTGGCATGGACTCATTCATACCTAAAGGTAAGACCATAATAACGTTTTTGTTATTAAATGTGCTTTTCATGATAAGGTAAGCGCCGGAGTGAGAAGAGGTTTTAAAATAATTAGCGCATGCATGGCCATCTCGCAGGCTTCTGGTAAGCGCCGGAGTGACAGGAGGTTTTTAATTAATTAGCGCCCCTGCGTCTATTCAAGGAAATACGGTATTCCACAAAATTGTTTGGGTGACCCCAAACTTTTGAACGGTAGTGTACATAACTACATATCCCACATTTGTCCTCCGATTTGAAGCGTTCCACCATCCACACACTCCACTCACCCCGGACATTCAAGCCAGCATGTTTTCCCGATTCCGAAAGTTCCCTGATAACCCGGAATTACCAGGAATTTCCCCTCATTGAAAATGAACGGGCAATATACAAGCGTTTCCGTACGCCACATTTCTTAACCGATTTGAACATCCACACACTCCACTCACCCTGGACATTCAAGCATTTCAGTTCCACTCGGGCGGTTTGGCGGCATGCGCACGTAGCGGAATTGCTCATTAGTTATGCATTGTTCGCTGAGGAAAAGATGAAAACCTTTGTTTATTGAACTGATGATGTGTTGCAGGACAAGGCAAGGCAGGCAACATCTCTTTTTATCAACATCTTTTCGCAGAACGTTGCAATTGGATGTGTTTTTTCCCTCCGTATCTGACCACTAATCGGTCTGTAAAGTCAATGTATACGCCGGAATTCACTTCAAGACAGCACCTCTTACTGCTATCCACGTAACCTGCACCGTGTCACCGGGATTGTAGCGCTGAGTCATCGTTAAAGCAATTTTATTTATAATGCAAAGAGGTTAAAATCCCCTTGGCCCTTCTCCACGCTAATCCCGATGAACAGATGGATGGATAAAAGAGGGGAGAGGGAAAAAAAAAAGTGAGCTTGTTGCGCCGCCATGGCAGCTCTCATCATGCCCTTATTTGCTCTTGTTTACATTCCGAAGTGCTTCAAGCCCCACACGTTTACCCTCCTTGCTCTAATGCAGGGGTCACCAACGTGGTGCCCGCGGGCACCAGGTAGCCCGCATGACCAGATGAGTGGTCCGCTGGCCTGTTCTAAAAATAGCTCAAATAGCAGCACTTACCAGTGAGCTGCCTCTATTTTTTAAATTGTATTTATTTACTAGCAAGCTGGTCTCACTTTGCCCGACAATTTTAATTCTAAGAGAGACAAAACTCAAATAGAATTTGAAAATCCAAGAAAATATTTTAAAGACTTGGTCTTCACTTGTTTAAATACATTCATTAATTTTTTTACTTTGCTTCTTATAACTTTCAGAAAGACAATTTTAGAGAAAAAATACAACCTTAAAAATGACTTAAGGATTTTTAAACACATATACCTTTTTACCTTTTAAATTCCTTCCTCTTCTTTCTTGACAATTTTAATCGATGTTCAAGTAAATTTATTTTTTTTATTGTAAAGAATAATAAATACAATTTAATTTAATTCTTCATTTTAGCTTCTGTTTTTTCGACGAAGAATATTTGTGAAATATTTCTTCAAACTTATTATGATTAAAATTCAAAAAAATTATTCTGGCAAATCTAGAAAATCTGTAGAATCAAATTTAAATCTTATTTCAAAGTCTTTTGAATTTCTTTTAAAAATTTTGTTCTGGAAAATCTAGAAGAAATAATGATTTGTCTTTGTTAGAAATATAGCTTGGTCCAATTTGTTATATATTCTAACAAAGTGTAGATTGGATTTTAACCTATTTAAAACATGTCATCAAAATTCTAAAATTAATCTTAATCAGGAAAAATGACTAATGATGTTCCATAATTTCTTTTTTTAATTTTTTCAAAAAGATTCCAATTAGCTAGTTTTTCTCTTCTTTTTTTTCGGTTGAATTTTGAATTTTAAAGAGTCGAAATTGAAGATAAACTATGTTTCAAAATGTAATTGTTATTTTTTTGTGTGTTTTCTCCTCTTTTAAACCGTTCAATTAAGTGTAAATATCATTAATTATTAATAATAACATAGAGTTAAAGGTAAATTGAGCAAATTGGCTATTTCTGGCAATTTATTTAAGTGTGTATCAAACTGGTAGCCCTTCGCATTAATCACTACCCAAGAAGTAGCTCTTGCTTTCAAAAAGGTTGGTGACCCCTGCTCTAATGCTTTAAAACCTATACGTAGTAGTAAACAATATCGCCAACAACCACTCTCGTCTACTGTTATATACCAATTAACTTCCTAATGAGGGTTTCATAATTACAGGAGTGGAACACTGGCTTGTAATAAGAAAGCATCAATGTTGTCTTGTCGTTACCATGGCAACACTTGGTAGTCTATTTATACTGTTGGCTACGGCCATGTTGTATCATTAGTTCATGTACAATATCACCCTGACAACCAGCATCTTCAGCAGTGGCCATTTTTTTTTGTTGTTGTTTTTTTTTTATTTTTTTTTTTTTATACCGATAATAAAAAAAACGATACCGATAATTTCCGATATTACATATTAACGCATATATCGGCCGATAATATCGGCCTGCCGATATTATCGGACATCTCTAATATATATATATATATATATATATATATATATATATATATATATATATATGTTTATATATGAAATACTCGAGTTGGTGAATTCTAGCTGTAAATAACCACGCCCCCACCCCCGACCAAGCCCCCCCCCCACACCTACCCCTACCCCCCACCTCCCGATATTGGAGGTCTCAAGGTTGGCAAGTATGGCCAGTTTACACTTGTCTTCAAGGGACTTGCGATCATGCAGAAAGTCGTTTTTTTGCATCAGAACGTCACAGTGCATGTCGGGGGTTTCATGTTTACCCCATAATGAACCACAGCTCGCCAGTTCCGGCAGGACTCGTGCAGCTCCAGACAAAGATGCTACCACCACCATGACACAACTATCTTGACACCCGCATGTGTTGTCAGTTATTTAGACCAGTGTTTTTCAACCACTGTGCCGCGGCACACTAGTGTGCCGTGAGATACAGTTTGGTGTGCCGTGGGAGATTATCTCATTTCACCTATTTGGGTTAAAAATAATTTTTGCAAACCAATAATTATAGTCTGCAAATGATGTGTTGTTGTTGAGTGTCAGTGTTGTCAAGAGCTCGGCAGAGTAACCGTGTAATACTCTTCCATATCAGCAGGTAGCTAATTGCTTTGTAGATGTCGAAAACAGCGGGAGGCAGTGTGCAGGTAAAAAGTTATCTAATGCTTAAACCAAAAATAAACAAAAGGTGAGTGCCCCTAAGAAAAGGCAGTGAAACTTAAGGAAGGCTATGCAGAACGAAACTGGCTACAAAGTAAACAAAAACAGAATGCTGGACGACAGCAAAGACTTACTGTGGAGCCAAGACGGCGTCCACAATGTACATCCGAACATGACATGACAATCAACAATGTCCACACAAAGAAGGATAAAAACAAGTGAAATATTCTTGATTGCTAAAACAAAGTAGATATCGCTCAAAGGAAGACATGAAACTGCTGCAGGAAAATACCAAAAAAAGAGAAAAAGCCACCAAAATAGGAGCGCAAGACGAGAAGTAAAACACTACCCACAGGAAAACAGCAAAAAAGTCAAAATAAGTCACGGCGTGATGTGACAGGTGGTGACAGTACACCTACTTGGAGACAAGAGCTATATTGATGCATGCTTGGTTATGCTTTAAAGTCATACCCAACAACGACTTTTTACTGTCAACTGAGTTTTGTTTTTTTTATGATTTCTGCTGGTGGTGTGCCTCCGCATTTTTTCAACGCAAAAAAAATGTGCCTTGGCTCAAAAAAGGTTGAAAAACACTGATTTAGACAACGGTGATGTGTTGACTCATGTTCAGCGGAAAGTATACTGCTAAACAAGCTGTACACGGACTACTCACAGTACATCCAGACTCACCTCCCGCCCTATAGTAGCCCTTGTCGTTTCAGCGCTATCCTATGGGTAAACAACACACGGGCGGGGTTAGAGGGGGTGGGACAATGGAATGCAGCGGATGTAAGAGAGACGGCGTGCTGACCATCAGCACTTTACAAAAGCCTGGTCAGGCAGGGATTGTGTGGACGATGCGAGAACAACAAAATGAGAAGGTCTGTTGTGATTACATGTGATGCAGTCAGCAGTGAAATGATGAGGTTGGTTTGGTTCCTTCAGCTTACTTTGGGAACATGTCATGTTTGCATCACACTTTCACTCAACGCTGGCCCAGACAATGTCAACATGAGGAAAGTGCGTCAACAGCCAGGTATTGTGTGCACTGAGCTCAAAAGAAGTCGACATTTACTCAGCTATATTTGTGTTTTTAACTAGGCAGCCCGACTGGAGGCTGGCATTTCTCATACGTCTTTGTCATTTAACAGCTGCACGATGTCATCTCCAACTACAAAGTACTCAGTCCCTATTTTATTGTCCCTTTTTTCAGCACAAAAACACAGACTTCCTTTTCTAATCAGGAGCATTTTCTCCACAAATGATGTTCTTCATTCTGGTAAACTGACACTAAACATCACACTTTATAGATTGTAGGGGTGTGGGGAAAAAATCGATTCGAATTCGAATCGCAATTCTCACGTTGTGTGATTCAGAATCGATTCTCATTTTTTAAAAATCGATTTTTTTTATTTTTTTAAATTAATCAATCCAAGAAAACAATACACAGCAATACCATAACAATGCAATCCAATTCCAAAACCAAACCCGACCCAGCAACACTCAGAAGTGCAATAAACAGAGCAATTACCATACCATACCATACCAACTTTATTTATAAAGCCCTTTAAAGGCCTACTGAAAGCCACTACTAGCGACCACGCAGTCTGATAGTTTATATATCAATGATGAAATCTTAACATTGCAACACATGCCAATACGGCCGGGTTAACTTATAAAGTGACTTTTAAAACTTCCCGGGAAATATCCGGCTGAAACGTCGCGGTATGATGTCGTATGCGCGTGACGAAGTCAGAGTAACGGAAGTTATGGTACCCGTAGAATCCTATACAAAAAGCTCTGTTTTCATTTCATAATTCCACAGTATTCTGGACATCTTTTGCAATTTGTTTAATGAACAATGAAGGCTGCAAAGAAGACAGTTGTAGGTGGGATCGGTGTATTAGCAGCGGACTACAGCAACACAACCAGGAGGACTTTGTTGGAGCGCTAGCCGCGCTAGCCGCGCCAGTTGCCGACCTCACCTTGACTTCCTACGTCTCCAGGCCGCCAAACGCATCGGGTGAAGTCCTTCGTCCTTCTGCCGATCGCTGGAACGCAGGTGAGCACGGGTGTTGATGAGTAGATGAGGGCTGGCTGGCGTAGGTGGAGAGCTAATGTTTTTAGCATAGCTCTGTGAGGTCCCGTTGCTAAGTTGCTAAGTTAGCTTCAATGGCGTCGTTAGCACAGCATTGTTAACCTTCACCAGCCTGGAAAGCATTAACCGTGTATTTACATGTCCACGGTTTAATAGTATTGTTGATTTTCTATCTATCCTTCCTTCTATCCTTTATTTTTTTGTTTCTATATGCAGTTAAAGCACGATGCTATCACGTTAGCTCGTAGCTAAAGCATTTCGCCGATGTATTGTCGTGGAGATAAAAGGCACTGAATGTCCATTTCGCGTTCTCGACTCTCATTTTCAAGAGGATATAGTATCCCAGGTGGTTTAAAATACAAATCCGTGATCCACAATAGAAAAAGGAGAGAGTGTGGAATCCAATGAGCCAGCTTGTACCTAAGTTATGGTCAGAGCGAAAAAAGATACGTCCATCACTGCCTCTCAAGTCCTTCACTGTAACGTTCCTCATCCACGAATCTTTCATCCTCGCTCAAATTAATGGGGTAATCATCACTTTCTCGGTCCGAATCTCTCTCGCTCCATTGTAAACAACGGGGAATTGTGAGGAATACTAGCTCCTGTGACGTCACGCTACTTCCGCTACAGGCAAGGCTTTTTTTTATCAGCGAGCAAAAGTTGCGAACTTTATCGTCGATTTTCTCTATTAAATCCTTTCAGCAAAAATATGGCAATATCGCAAAATGATCAAGTATGACACATAGAATGGATCTGCTATTCCCGTTTAAATAAAAAAAAATCATTTCAGTAGGCCTTTAAAAACAACCACAGTTGAAAAACAAAGGGCTGTACACCACAAAGAAATAAAGGCAAAGGACAGACTAAAAGATCAAATTTAAAACAGAAGTAAAATACACATTAAAAAAGCAAATACAAAATTACCCTAAGAACAATTTTGTTAGATAAAAAGCAGTTAAAAAAGTTAAAAACAGTTGAAAGTCTCATGCTGGGTTAAAAGCCAGTGAATAAAAATGGGTTTTAAGAAGGGTCCTAAAAATAGCCAAAGAAGGGGCCTGTCTCACATGGAGTGGAAGATCATTCCAGAGTTTGGGGCCCGCAACAGAGAAGGCTCTGTCCCCCCTGAGCTTACGCTTTCTCCGAACTTCTGCCGGCAGACTGTTGCTATTTTAACTCTCCTCGTGCATCAGGCCGTGGAGGAGGAACGGCGACACTTTATAAAAATGACTATTTCATTTTTCATTTTTTTTCATTTTTCATGTTTATTTCGAATATGTAAACAAAACAAAAACAACAAATTTTGAAAAAAAACAACAAAAAAGCCATTCAAGAATGAATTGATTTTGAATTTGAGGCAATAATGTTTTAACCAGGTTTTTTTACCCTCTGACTCTGTTTTTTCTAGCACAGAGTCTGTTTTTTTCTGACACTGAGAAACTTAATGTATCGTTTGACTCCACCTGTGACACAGTCTTGAACTCAGTGGCTCCTTCAAAAACACTCCGAAGTGCAATAAACAGAGCAATTACCATACCATACCATACCAACTTTATTTATAAAGCCCTTTAAAAACAACCACAGTTGAAAAACAAAGGGCTGTACACCACAATTGAGAGGAGACACAAACATGACACGGAGCAAACCAAAAGTAGTGAAACAAAAATGAATATTATCAACAACAGTATCGATATTAGTTACAATTTCAACATAGCAGTGATTAAAAATCCCTCATTGACATTATCATTAGACATTTAGTTTATGAGATGCGATGCAAGTGTAAGCCACTGTGACACTATTGTTCATTTTTTGTATTATTTTTTTTAATTAATGTTTGTAATGATAATATCAATGAGGGATTTTTAATCACTGCTATGTTGAAATTGTTACTCATATTGATGCTGTTGTTGATAATATTCATTTTTGTCTCACTACTTTTAGATTGTTCCGTGTCATGTTTGTGTCTCCTCAATTGCTCTGTTTATTGCTATTCTGAATGTTGCTGGGTCGGGTTTTGTTTTGAAATTGTATTGCATTATTATGGTATTGTTGTGTATCGTTTTCATTAAAAAAAAAAAAAAAAATTAAAAAATCGTTTTTGAATCGAGAATTGTGTTGAATAAAAAAAAAATCGATTCTGAGTCGAATCGTGACCCCAAGAATCGATTTTGAATCGAATCGTGGGACACCCAAAGATTCCCAGCCCTAATAGATTGTATTTGTTGTAAGTGTGTTGATGTGTGACAATTCCTCGCTCATGTGCCTCATCAGGCTGCCAGCCCTCGGTGTCTCTCAGCGTGACTGAAGGCTGTGTAGTGACCAACTTCTGGCATGTTGCTTTAGGGACACGTGTCAAGAGAGCTTCATGTCATCTTCTGTTGTTGTTGTTGTTGCATGCCGTCCAATTGAGTCATGTGACCGAGAACTTTGAAACGGACTCTGTAGAAATAATGAGGCATTGAGAGGGACAAAGATGCAGTGGCTGAAGCAGTGACTGTGCTGCAGGGTGACTCTTTGACATTCAACCCCCCCCTGTCCCCAAATGAGTCAGAGGGTAGAGGAGGATGAAACGTCCACTAGTTATAAACTCATCTATTTTCAGTTCAGCTTGTCATCAACATTTTACATTCAGGCTTTGTGTGCTATATTTGAGAATATCACAGCCAGAAAAATGTCTGCTACCCAAAAAACTGTTTTGTTTTGTTTTTTTAAAATGTTTTTTTTTTTTTTTTTACAATTTTTAAATTTATTTGTATTTTTATGTTTACTATTTTATTATTTATTTTTATTTTTGGGTTTTGAAGCCAAAACTATTTTTGCACTGAATTTTGTTACACTGATTTTTTTACACACTAAATTGAAAAAAAAAACAACAGTATTTTAACAAACGGAATTTTTAAACATACAAATTTTGCTCACAATTTTGTATTTAATCAAATTGTCATCATAATTTGATATAAAACTATTTTTTTTACATTGAATTTTTATACAATACATTTGTATCAACTGATTGTTTTACATTGCATTTTTTACACTGATTTTTTACACACTGAATTTAAAAAATATATATTTTAACAAACTGAATTTTTAAACATACAAATTTTGCTCACACATTTGTATTTTATCAAATTGTCATCATAAATTGATGTAAAAAAAAAAGAATACATTGAATTTTTGTACAGTAAATTTTTCTAAACGTATTTTTTTACATTGCATTTTTTACACGCTGAATTAAAAAATAATTTATTTGAACAAACTGAATTTTTAAACATAAAAATTTTGCTCACAAATTTGTATTTAATCAAATTGTCATCATAATTTGATATAAAACTATTTTTTTTTACATTAAATTTTTATACAGTACATTTGTATCAACTGATTGTTTTACATTGCATTTTTTACACGGATTTTTTACACACTGAATTTAAAAAAAAATATTTTAACAAACTGAATTTTTAAGCATACAAATTTTGCTCACACATTTGTATTTGATCAAATTGTCATCATAAATTGATGTAAAAAAAAAGAATACATTGAATTTTTATACAGTACATTTTTATAAACTGATTTTTTTACATTGCATTTTTTACACGCTGAATTAAAAAATTAGTTATTTTAACAAACTGAATTTTTAAACATAAAAATGTTGCTCACAAATTTGTATTTAATCAAATTGTCATCATAATTTCATATAAAACTATTTTTTTTACATTGAATTTTTATACAGTACATTTGTATTAACTGATTGTTTTACATTGCATTTTTTACACAGATTTTTTACACACTGAATTAAAAAAATATATATTTTAACAAACTGAATTTTTAAGCATACAAATTTTGCTCACACATTTGTATTTGATCAAATTGTCATCATAAATTGATGTAAAAAAAAAAAGAATACATTGAATTTTTATACAGTACATTTTTCTAAACATATTTTTTTACATTGCATTTTTTACACGCTGAATTAAAAAATAATTTATTTTAACAAACTGAATTTTCAAACATACATATTTTGCTCACAAATTTGTATTTAATCAAATTGTCATCATAAATTGATGTAAAAAAAAAGAATACATTGAATTTTTATACAGTACATTTTTATAAACTTATTTTTTTACATTGCATTTTTTACACGCTGAATTAAAAAATAATTTATTTTAACAAACTGAATTTTTAAACATAAAAATGTTGCTCACAAATTTGTATTTAATCAAATTGTCATCATAATTTGATATAAAACTATTTTTTTTACATTGAATTTTTATACAGTACATTTGTATCATCTGATTGTTTTACATTGCATTTTTTACACGGATTTTTTACACACTGAATTTAAAAAAAATTATTTTAACAAACTGAATTTTTAAACATACAAATTTTGCTCACACATTTGTATTTGATCAAATTGTCATCATAAATTGATGTAAAAAAAAAAAGAATACATTGAATTTTTATACAGTAAATTTTTCTAAACATATTTTTTTACATTGCATTTTTTACACGCTGAATTAAAAAATAATTTATTTTAACAAACTGAATTTTTAAACATAAAAATGTTGCTCACAAATTTGTATTTAATCAAATTGTCATCATAATTTGATATAAAACTATTTTTTTTACATTGAATTTTTATACAGTACATTTGTATCAACTGATTGTTTTACATTGCATTTTTTACACTGATTTTTTTACACACTGAATTAAAAAATATATATTTTAACAAACTGAATTTTTAAGCATACAAATTTTGCTCACACATTTGTATTTGATCAAATTGTCATCATAAATTGATGTAAAAAAAAAGAATACATTGAATTTTTATACAGTACATTTTTATAAACTTATTTTTTTACATTGCATTTTTTACACGCTGAATTAAAAAATAATTTTATTTTAACAAACTGAATTTTCAAACAAACATATTTTGCTCACAAATTTGTATTTAATCAAATTGTCATCATAATTTGATATACAACTATTTTTTTTACATTGAATTTTTATACAGTACATTTGTATCAACTGATTGTTTTACATTGCATTTTTTACACGGATTTTTTACACACTGATCTAAAAAAATATATATTTTAACAAACTGAATTTTTAAACATACAAATTTTGCTCACACATTTGTATTTGATCAAATTGTCATCATAAATTGATGTAAAAAAAAAAAGAATACATTGAATTTTTATACAGTACATTTTTATAAACTTATTTTTTTACATTGCATTTTTTACACGCTGAATTAAAAGATAATTTATTTTAACAAACTGAATTTTCAAACATAAATATTTTGCTCACAAATTTGTATTTGATCAAATTGTCATCATAAATTGATGTAAAAAAAAAAGAATACATTGAATTTTTATACAGTACATTTTTATAAACTTATTTTTTTACATTGCATTTTTTACACAGATTTTTTACACTGAATTAAAAAAAATACCTGTAAAAACTGAATTTTTAAACATACACATTTTGCTCACACATTTGTATTTGATCAAATTGTCATCATAAATTGATGTAAAAAAAAAAAAAGAATACATTGAATTTTTATACAGTACATTTTTATAAACTTATTTTTTTACATTGCATTTTTTACACGCTGAATTAAAAAATAATTTATTTTAACAAACTGAATTTTCAAACATACATATTTTGCTCACAAATTTGTATTTAATAAAATCGTCATCATAATTTGATGTAAAAAATAAAAAAAATTAAAATCAGTTACACAAAAAAGCTTTCACAATAAAGACACAAATAGACCTCCATACAGCTCTATGAGGTGGTAATCCCACTCTCTCTCACGCTCATATCCCCATCACATGGTCATACATGTCCTCCGGTAGGCCGGCATGACGCATTATTGTAATTAAGCCATAGCGTTTTGCATAAAATTGCACCTCACAAATGCGAAAATTTTGCATTGCATCCAGTTGGACAAGTGTGAGCGTAATTACCCTCAGCCTTAGGGCCCATTAGCTCACACATTTCGCATGGATGCATTACGATAAGACATATGAGGTGTAGAACGTAAAGATCCCCTCCATCATTTGAAAGTGTTGAATTGCTGTTATCCTCACAGTTTACTGCTCCCTATTGTCAAAGCTTGTTAATGTCAACATCTCTCTTTACAACGGGCTGCAGAGGCCCGCGGGTCCTCAGTGCTCGTGCTTGTGCTTGGGTGCGCTCGGCTGGCACATGTTTACAGGCCAACACGTGGCAAAATTGGCAGTGTTGTATATGTTGGGTGACTTAAGCCTTTTTTTTTTTTTTTTTGCAGGGGTAAAGCAGGACAGCATGGACTTCCAGCTGAGCATTGGAGCTCTTCTCATGACGCTCCTGAGTCACATGACGTCAGCGCTGGAAGTGCCTCTTGACCGTAAGCATCAACATCATCCGATACAAGTGCTTTTTGAAAAGTGACATGCAATAACAATTCACTTGAAGCCGTAATATTCCTGCTCACTGCAAAATACTAACAGCATTGCGGTATATTCTATCACTGTGGTTCTGTGCTTTCATGGTGGACAATTAAAGCAAAAGTCCTGGAAGGATGTAAGTGTGCCCCAACTTCTCGTGTGCTAATGTTGTTTGCCGTATCAAAAATGCTTGTTTTGAAGTGTTGTTGGACTCCATGGCGGAAGTATTGGGTCACATTCTAAGACAGGGGTGTCAAACTCATTGAGGCTGCCCTCAGAGGGTCACTCGTAACAGTGAATAATACAGAGTATTTATATAAACGTATAAAGATTCACCTTATGATATTACATAATTGCCTATGCATTGATTATTACCGTACTTTCCAGGCTTTAGAGCAAGGGTCACCAACGCGGTGCCCGCGGGCACCAGGTAGCCCGTAAGGACCAGATGAGTAGCCCGCCGGCCTGTTCTAAAAATAGCTCAAATAGCAGCACTTACCAGTGAGCTGCCTCTATTTTTTAAATTGTATTTATTTACTAGCAAGCTGGTCTCGCTTTGCCCGACATTTTTAATTCTAAGAGAGACAAAACTCAAATAGAATTTGAAAATCCAAGAAAATATTTTAAAGACGTGGTCTTCACTTGTTTAAATAAATTCATAATTTTTTTTACTTTGCTTCTTATAACCTTCAGAAAGACAATTTTAGAGAAAAAATACAACCTTAAAAATGATTTTAGGATTTTTAAACACATATACCTTTTTACCTTTTAAATTCCTTCCTCTTCTTTCCTGACAATTTAAATCAATGTTCAAGTAAAAAAAAATGTTTATTGTAAAGAATAATAAATCAATTTTAATTTAATTCTTCATTTTAGCTTCTGTTTTTTCGACGAAGAATATTTGTAAAATATTTCTTCAAACTTATTATGATTAAAATTCAAAAAAATTATTCTGGCAAATCTAGAAAATCTGTAGAATCAAATTGAAATCTTATTTCAAAGTCTTTTGAATTTCTTTTAAAAATTTTGTTCTGGAAAATCTAGAAAAAATAATGATTTGTCTTTGTTAGAAATACAGCTTGGTCCAATTTGTTATATATTCTAACAAAGTGTGGATTGGATTTTAACCTATTTAAAACATGTCATCACAATTCTAAAATTAATCTTAATCAGGAAAAATTACTAATGATGTTCCATAAATTCTTTTTTTAAGTTTTTCTCTTCTTTTTTTCGGTTGAATTTTGAATTTTAAAGAGTCGAAATTGAAGATAAACTATGCTTCAAAATTTGATTGTTATTTTTTTCGTGTTTTCTCCTCTTTTAAACCGTTCAATTAAGTGTAAATATCATTAATTATTAATAATAACATAGAGTTAAAGGTAAATTGAGCAAATTGGCTATTTCTGGCAATTTATTTAAGTGTGTATCAAACTGGTAGCCCTTCGCATTAATCAGTACCCAAGAAGTAGCTCTTGCTTTCAAAAAGGTTGGTGACCCCTGCTTTAGAGCACACCAAATTTTAGAAGTCATAAAAATTTTTTACATACCGTATTTTTCGGACTGTAAGGCGCACCTAAAATCCTTTAATTTTCTCAAAAATTGACAGTGCGCCTTATAACCCGGTGCGCCTGATGTACGGAATAATTCTGGTGGTGCTTACCGACCTCGAAGCATTTTTTATTTGGTACATGGTGTAATGGCAAGCATGACCAGTAGATGGCAGCCGTACACAAGAGATAAGTGTAGACTGCAATATGACACCAGTAAACAACACCAACACTTTAAATGTCCCATTGGAAATATAGAACATGACACACGGCACTCGAAAATCTGTCAAAATGTTTTAGTACGACTTTGAAGCGACTTGAAGATGATCTGTAAAACATCATCTATGCTACATTTTGACCAAATAACCACCATTAGATAGATAGATAGATAGATAGATAGATAGATAGATAGATAGATAGATAGATAGATAGATAGATAGATAGATAGATAGATAGATAGATAGATAGATAGATAGATAGATAGATAGATAGATAGATAGATAGATAGATAGTACTTTATTGATTCCTTCAGGAGAGTTCCCTCAGGAAAATTTAAATTCCAGCAGCAGTGTACAAAATTGTAAAAAGTAAAAAGTAAATAATGGGGATATAAATGGAGACAAAATAGAAACATATTACAATAGAATAAAAATAAAAAGCAACGATGAGAATAAAAATATAACAGTAAAATAAGAATGTTATGTTATATTATATGTTATGTAAACCACAAGGAAGTGTTTTCAATTTAGAAAAATATCATAATATGAAACCTTTAATGCGCCTTTTAATCCGGTGCGCCTTTCGTATGAAAAAAGACCTGAATAGACCTGCTCAACGGCAGTGCGCCTTACAATCCAGTGCGCCCTATGGTCCAGAAAATACGGTGTATTATCTGCACTGGACCATAAACCGCAGATATATACCGGTACAAAATATTTTGTAAATGTTTATTTACATAACTAGTTGTTTTAGATTAGATTTTAGATTTAGATTTTAGATTAGATTTACATTTATTGGTCCCCGTCGGGGAAATTCATTTTCACTGCCGTACATTTAAACAATAGACATTACTAGAGATGTCCGATAAATGCGTTAAAATTTAATATCGGAAATTATCGGTATCGTTTTTTTTATTATCGGTATCGTTTTTTCAAATGTATTTTTTTATTATTTTTTTATTTATTAAATCCACATAAAAAACACAAGATACACTTACAATTAGTGCACCAACCCAAAAAACCTCCCTCCCCCCATTTCTTTCTGTTATCAATATTCTGCTTCCTACATTATATATCAATATATATCAATACAGTCTGCAAGGGATACAGTCCGTAAGCACACATGATTGTGCGTGCTGCTGCTCCACTAATAGTACTAACCTTTAACAGTTAATTTTACTCATTTTCATTAATTACTAGTTTCTATGTAACTGTTTTTATATTGTTTTACTTTCTTTTTTATTCAAGAAAATGTTTTTAATTTATTTATTTTATTTTATAAATTTTTTTTAAAAGGACCTTATCTTCACCATACCTGGTTTTCCAAATTAGGCATAATAATGTGTTAATTCCACGACTGCATATATCGGTTGATATCGGTATCGGTTTATAACGGAAACTAACTCCCCAATCAGCTAAACAGACTCAATAACTCCGCTGTCATCTTTTTAGGGAATTTACGAAACTGAAACAATACAAAAGGAATGCCACTACCGTATTTTTCGGACTATAAGTCACAGTTTTTTTTGTAGTTTGGCCGGGGGTGCGACTTATACTCAGGAGCGACTTATGTGTGAAATTTTTAACACATTATCGTAAAATATCAAATAATATTATTTAGCTAATTCACGTAAGAGACTAGACGTATAAGATTTCATCGAATTTAGCGATTAGGAGTGACAGATTGTTTGGTAAACGTATAGCATGTTCTATATGTTATAGTTATTTGAATGACTCTTACCATAATATGTTACGTTAACATACCAGTTGGTTATTTATGCCTCATATAACGTACACTTATTCAGCCTGTTGTTCACTATTCTTTATTTATTTGAAATTGCCTTTCAAATGTCTATTCTTGGTGTTGGCTTTTATCAAATACATTTCCCCAAAAAATGCGACTTATACTCCAGTGCGACTTATATATGTTTTTTTTCCTTCTTTATTATGCATTTTCGGCCGGTGCGACTTATACTCCGGAGCGACTTATACTCCGAAAAATACGGTATATGTTAGTAATACTAAAGCAGACGGTTGTAAACGTTTTAGCATATTTGCTAATGCTAGTTTAATTACATTACGGAAGCACGTACAAATTTGCCTGAAAACGCTCCTACAGACATCACACAAGGGATGGTTTAAGTAAGTATGAATTGTTTTAGTTATATTGTAAAACTTACAAACATTGCTTGGAGTGATGAATCAAGAATCCTTTTGAGCAGAAACGCTGTAGACAAATAGTAGACCAAACAGGATATACTTCCGGTTCAAGGCACGAAAGGAGAAGTTAATTTTTAACCCGCAACTTCTGCAGTGACTAGACTTGTCCAAAAGACGGCCCCATCGCACAAACAATAACACACCTTTTCAGTGTCTCTGTCTGTGTTGAAAACGACGGTATTTGTTGAATACAAAACATTATGGCCGTTAGCGAAGAGAAATCCATAAATTAGTCGCACCGTTTTATAAGCCTTAGGGTTCAAAGCGTAGGAAAAAAGTACCGGGTTATAGTCCGAGAAATACAGTATATATTTTCTTACATAAGCCGTAAAAAAACCAGCTTTAGTTTTTACCGTAAAAAACTGGCAGCTCAGAATTGTCCTGTGACGTTTGAGGTGTTTTTTTTAAACAGTACCACCGTTTTTGTTTTGTTTTTACGGTAAAATTCATGCAACCGAGCTGCCAGTTTTTTTTTACTGTAAAATCAAAGATTTTTGTAGTGCATTACTGTAAATGGAAAAGCCGTACCAAAGTGGTTTTTACCGTAAAAAAGTGTCAGTTGCCAGAATTTTACCGTAAAATCTATTGTCATTTTTACAGTGTACAATTTGATGGATAACATGCTTTATAATCATTAGTCAAGCAGATATTTAAGCATTTATTTATTTGAATGTATAGTAATATAATGTTTGGTTGCATTATTATTAGGGATGTCCGATAATGGCTTTTTGCCGATATCCGATATTCCGATATTGTCCAACTCTTTTAATTACCGATACCGATATCAACCGATACCGATATCAACCGATATATGCAGTCGTGGAATTAACACATTATTATGCCTAATTTGGACAACCATGTATGGTGAAGATAAGGTACTTTTAAAAAAATAAATAAAAATAAGATAACTAAATTAAAAACATTTTCTTGAATAAAAAGAAAGTAAAACAATATAAAAACAGTTACATAGAAACTAGTAATGAATGAAAATGAGTAAAATTAACTGTTAAAGGTTAGTACTATTAGTGGACCAGCAGCACGCACAATCATGTGTGCTTACGGACTGTATCCCTTGCAGACTGTATTGGAAATTTTAAGGACATTTTGCGCCAAACTGTCACATCTTTATTAGCAGACAGAACTTTACGTAACATGATAACATTCTTTAATGTCATACAAGTGATCAAAGTACACTGGGGAAAAAAATCAGTGGATTTTGCGCTAAAATTCTGACGACTGAATTGTAAAATCTATATTTTTATTTTTCAACAGTGTAAAATGTCAAAACAATAAGAGTATCTTAAAAGTCTTAATTATGACAAAGTCTGCCAAAAATGTGTAGAATATAAAAGATGAAAAGTCGTAATGTAACTTAAAGCCGTAAATTTAGAGAAGGTAAAATTGTAACTTTAACAGATAAAAGTCGGAAGTTTACGCAAAAAATTCAAAATGTCAGAGAAAAAGTCGTAATTACAAGATTAACACCAGAATATTATAATAATTAATGTCGTAATTTTGCAAGAACAATGTCTACATTTTAAGGAAATTTAGCATCAAAGTGTCACATCTTTATTAGCAGACAGAACTTTACGTAACATGATAGCATTCTTTAATGTCGTACAAGTGATCAAAGTACACCGGAAAAAAATCAGTAGATTTTACGGTAAAATTGTGACGAGTGAGTTGTAAAATCTCGATTTGATGTTTTTACAGTGTAAAATGTCAAAACAATAAGACTATCTTAAAAGTCTTAATTATGACAATAAAGTTGGATAAAAATGTGTAGAAAATAAAAAATGAAAATTCATAATGTAACATGAAGTCATAAATTGTAACTTTACTAGATAAAAGCCGTAGGTTTACGAAAAAAATTCAAAATGTAGGAGAAAAAGTCGCTATTACAAGATTGACACCAGAATATTAAAATAATGTCGTAATTTTGCAAGAAAAAAGTCGAAATTTTAAGGACATTTTGCGCCAAACTGTCACATCTTTATTAGCAGACAGAACTTTACGTAACATGATAACATTCTTTAATGTCGTACAAGTGATCAAAGTACACTGGGGAAAAAATCAGTGGATTTTGCGCTAAAATTCTGACGACTGAATTGTAAAATCTATATTTTATTTTTCAACAGTGTAAAATGTCAAAACAATAAGAGTATCTTAAAAGTCTTAATTATGACAAAGTCCGACAAAAATGTGTAGAATATAAAAGATGAAAAGTCGTAATGTAACTTAAAGCCGTATATTTAGAGAAGGTAAAATCGTAACTTTAACAGATAAAAGTCGGAAGTTTACGCAAAAAATTCAAAATGTCAGAGAAAAAGTCGTAATTACAAGATTAACACCAGAATATTATAATAATTAATGTCGTAATTTTGCAAGAACAATGCCTACATTTTAAGGAAATTTAGCATCAAAGTGTCACATCTTTATTAGCAGACAGAACTTTACGTAACATGATAGCATTCTTTAATGTCGTACAAGTGATCAAAGTACACCGGAAAAAAATCAGTAGATTTTACGGTAAAATTCTGACAAGTGAGTTGTAAAATCTCGATGTGATGTTTTTACAGTGTAAAATGTCAAAACAATAAGACTATCTTAAAAGTCTTAATTATGACAATAAAGTTGGACAAAAATGTGTAGAATATAAAAAATGAAAAGTCATAATGTAACATGAAGTCATAAATTTAGAGAAGGTAAAATCGTAACTTTACCAGATAAAAGCCGTAGGTTTACGAAAAAAAGTCAAAATGTAGGAGAAAAAGTCGCTATTACAAGATTGACACCAGAATATTAAAATAATTAATGTCGTAATTTTGCAAGAAAAAAAGTCTACATTTTAAGGAAATTTTGCGTCAAACTGTCACATCTTTATTAGCAGACAGAACTTTACGTAACATGATAACATTCTTTAATGTCGTACAAGTGATCAAAGTACACCGGAAAAAAATCAGTGGATTTTGCGCTAAAATTCTGACGACTGAATTGTAAAATCTATATTTTATTTTTCAACAGTGTAAAATGTCAAAACAATAAGAGTATCTTAAAAGTCTTAATTATGACAAAGTCCGACAAAAATGCGTAGAATATAAAAGATGAAAAGTCGTAATGTAACTTAAAGCCGTAAATTTAG
>NC_084742.1:69514419-69535604 GCF_033978785.1 Entelurus aequoreus
CAGGAGCGACTTATGTGTGAAATTATTAACACATTACCGTAAAATATCAAATAATAATATTTAGCTCATTCACGTAAGAGACTAGACGTATAAGATTTCATCAGATTTAGCGATTAGGAGTGACAGATTGTTTGGTAAACGTATAGCATGTTCTATATGTTATAGTTATTTGAATGACTCGTACCATAATATGTTACGTTAACATACCAGGCACGTTCTCAGTTGGTTATTTATGCGTCATATAACGTACACTTATTCAACCTGTTGTTCACTATTCTTTATTTATTTTAAATTGCCTTTTAAATGTCTATTCTTGGTGGTGGGTTTTATCAAATAAATTTCCCCAAAAAATGCGACTTATACTCCAGTGCGACTTATATATGTTTTTTTCCTTCTTTATTATGCATTTTCGGCTGGTTGCGACTTATACTCCGTAGCGATTTATACTCCGAAAAATACGGTAATTTAAAAAAAAAAAAAAAAAGTACGAATTTTGCAAAATGGCACTTGATGGGCATAAGAAGGAACTGCAGTTTTTGTCCATGTAGATGAAAATAGTGTTCATGTATGATATCTAGTCTTATACATAGGGCTGCACAATTATTCATTATGTTAGCTAAACAGTGTTGGGGTAATCTGTAAAAAGCCATTGATAAACGTTATCTATATATTTAGAGACACATAATTGTGTTTTGTTCATTAGCAGTATCAACATGTGAGCTTTTTTTTCATTACATGATGCCTTTATCTCTGTTTTTCATTTTGTTAGAGAGAGCTATTTTTTGAAGTTATGTACATTGTGTACATTTATATGTACTAAATGTATGTACATGCTGTATCGGGACAGATCCATTAAGAGTTTGAGCAGACATTGTCATATAGTAATTAACTATACAGTAAAACATTAACAAAATAGTTTTTTAAATTAACAACTTTGTAACATAAAAAGCCCCACAATCGTTGTGCCTCAGCGTGTTGATACTTCACAGCCAGTGTTAAATTTGAGCTAGTATTGATGTTGGGACACTGACGGAGTTAGCAGTTAATTAAAGGGTGTGTGAGCATCCCAGTTAACAAAGCAAACCAAATACTTTATCAACAAGTTGTGGCAAAGTTCATATCGCCTGCTGCATGTTTCCTCATGTAATTAACTCTAAGTCACTAAAGGTGAGAGGACATTGTGTTGAGAAAATGAAAGCAACATCACTATTTTTCTCCTCAGCTGTATACTTTTAGGGTGGGACTAGGGCTAGGCGATTTATTGAGTTTGTAAGATATATCGATATATTTTCAAACAAGTTATAAATTAAGAAAAATATCGTAATATCGATATAATTCATTTCACGTTAAAATGACCAAACGCCGCTTATTTGTTGTGTTCCTTTTTTTCCCCCCCGCTTCTCACTCCCTCTCAAAACTCCATGGGCTACTAAACCCCTCCCCTTTCTCCTTCCAAGACCTGCTCGCACATATAAGAACATCCATGATTGGTTGGTTGTTTACTATGATGAGTCACGATTGATTAAGATTAGGGCTGCAACAACTAATCGATTAAATCGATTAAAATCGATTATAAAAATAGTTGGCGATTAATTTAGTCATCGATTCGTTGGATCTATGCTATGCGCATGCGCAGAGGCATTTTTTTAAATTTTATTTTATTTTTTTTATTTTTTTATTTTTTTTATAAACCTTTATTTATAAACGGCAACATGTACAAACAGCTGAGAAACAATAATCAAAATAAGTATGGTGCCAGTATGCTGTTTTTTTCAATAAAATACTGGAAAGGATAGAAATGTAGTTTGTCTCTTTTATCTGATTATTAATCGATTAATCTAAGTAATAATCAACAGATTAATCGATTATCAAATTAATCGTTAGTTGCAGCCTTAGTTAAGATTAGAGCAAAACATTACGGACAGGCCAATCAGAGTCAAGATAGGGCGGGTCATCGAACCAGAAAGGGAAATCACAACAGACATCCCAAATGACGACGAGAGAGTCAAGCCGGCAAGTTATATGTTAGAAAAACTAGTGGAAGATGGCTGAGGAATTCTCTTCCTTAGATTAACGATGTAGACGACGTCCAGGAAACCCACAATGCGTCTACTTGGCCACATTTGGACAAATGTATGCATCTGGATAAAACATTCATTTGAGTTGTTTACCATGTAAGCCCAAATCAAAACTGTTTGTGAGTTGCCAAGGCGGGCATATTTTGCACGAGAAATGCTGCCAAAAATGTATGCCGAAGTGAGGAAGATCATAACCGCACAATTAAGTCAAGTCACTTACTTGGCGCTGACCAGAAACGTACATGTGTGACAGTCCATTACATCGTCGACTTGGAATCAAAAAGTGCCTTCCTGCAAATGTATTTTTTTTTTATCTGAGTTTGAGGCATTTTGTATTATTTGCACAGCTATGTTATTTATTTTAGGTAGAAATTATATTTTTCTATTTTATTTATGTTATGTAATTCTGTGCTACGTAAACAGTTTATTTTCTGTGCTGTTAATACCCATCTTGACTGAGTTAATAAAAGTGCCACTGACTGATTACAGTACAGTTGTCATTCAGTTCAATTTCAGTGACTCTCACTCAAAAATGAATATCTTTATATGTGTACTTTCAGTAGAAAATATATCGAGATACGTATCGAATATCGAGTTTAAGTAAAAATATATCGACACATACTTTTTCGTCCAGCCCTATGTGGGACAAAGGGCGTCTGTCTCCAATATTGTCCACACATGTCCCCATCATTACCATGAATTGATTAACGTGGACCCCGACTTAAACAAGTTGAAAAACTTATTCGGGTGTTACCATTTAGTAGTCAATTGTAAGGAATATGTACTGTACTGTGCAATCTACTAATAAAAGTCTCAATCAATCAATCAATCAACTAGCAGTGCACTCTTAAACGCACGTCGAGACTCTACGCTACTGAAGTGAAGCGAGGGAAATACAGTGAAACGAAGCGTTTGGGTCCGTTTACTCCGAGGGAAAATCTCCTGGAGAAAAATCCATGTAGTTGCATAGCGCCAAACGGAACTGGTGCGCATGCGGCGACTTCGTTTCCAGGAAGTAAGCAGTGTTGCCTAACATGTTCAGTTCATTTATTTATTTAATTAATAAAAAAATCTATGTTAATAAATGACGTTTTTTTTTCAATAATTAAAAATGTAAACGGTATTACTAACCGTCTGGAATCTTACCGCAGTTTATAATTATACCGTTTACCGTTACATCCCTAAAATACTGTAATAAAAAACGTTCACGCTGGGACTGATTTGTACATTAAAGGAATGTTTATTTCAAAAGCTACAATGTAGGACAAGATGCAACTGATGTTTTTTGTCCTTGTTAGGGTTGCTGGAGCCTATCCCAGCTGTATTGTGTGATTATTTCTGACATGTACTATGTTTATTTTAGTTTTTATACAGTTCATATGTCAGTGGTATTCACAGTTTGAGAAAAGTAATGAAGTATATAAAAAAAAACAATGTTGCGATTTTGGTACCTTTTTATTTAAGATGGGCAACAACTATGTCTGGTAAGTAAGAATATCTTGTTAGTCAAAATAAATGTTTTTGACCTTGAGTTCTGTTTTTTTTTTGCGGTTTAGAAACTGGCTTGTTATGACTGTTTTCTTGTCCTGCTTGAAAAGGGGAGGCTGCACAAACAAGGCCTTTACACAAATTTGGGTTTCCAGAAATGATTGCATCACGGTACGGTCTGTGCTGCACTTTAAACATTTCAACAGACTTTTTCCATGGCTCTGAATGGTCACATACAATACTGCAAAGTATGTGCTGTTGAAACAAAAAGGAAAAAACACTTGTCTATAACGGGAGCGCTGCTGGCATACAGATTAAGCTCAGACTTGGCTTTTAAGTGCCGACCACTTTCTTGTTGTTTGCCTCGTCTGTGGTCGCATTCATCGCTTCGGACTTGCAAACACTTATTGATTTGTGTGCCGGGCAGTTGGAGCTATCAGTTTCTTGGCTGCACTTCCCGGAATCTGGGCATTGGCCAGCTTCCAATCACTGGACTTTCAGGTTACATCCAGTCCAGACAGATGTATTTTTTGTAGAGCTAAGGCTTGGAATCTCATGTAGATATGCTGCTTTTTCCCAAACCCAACCTATTGGGAGTATTTTCAAATGAAATAAATCATAAATGTTCAGTCAAGGAATTATAAGAAAAAACAACCAGGTGTATGTTGCAATAATTCATCGGCAAGTACCTGCAGGTTATTTTGTCATGGAACTTTTGTAGTACTAGTCAAAGCTTGTCCAATTGAAAAGAGCAGCAGCTGTGTGACAGTTGAACGCAGCAAATCCGAGAATTAGCAACACAAACATGCAGGTTCAGGGCGTTCCAGGCTTAAAATACTCTACGACAACATAGCCGCTGGTGCTTCTTCTCATCCATCATGTCGACTTGACGGTCAACTGGATTTTACGGTTATCCGCCTTTTTTCCAGTGTGGATATAATTTGTCTTGTCTTGTTTTAATGCACCCATTTTTAAGCTGATGATGAAAATTGGAGTTTTGTCGACCTGGAAATAAATGGAGTTATGTAAACATTAAGGCTGAAACGACGCGTCGACGTAGTCGACGTCATCGGTTACGTAAATACGTCGACGCCGTTTTTGTGCGTCGACGCGTCGCATAATGACGTCACACTACCGTCATGGCGAAGCGCAAAGCAGACGATCAAAGAAGACGATGCGAGCGGTGCGAGCGAGGGGGGGAAAGCATGCCAAAAGTGTGGGAGTACTTCAATAAACGGCCTAATAATGTTGTTGTATGCACACTGTGTCGAGCGGAAATGGCCTATCATAGCAGCACAACGGCTATGAACGAACATTTGAAAAGAAAACCATCAACTAGTCAATCGTCCGCGCGAGCATACGTTGTCATCATTACACAAAAACATGAATGTGCCATTTGTATCTGCTAGGGGTGTAACGGTACGTGTTTTGTATTGAACCGTTTCGGTACGGGGCTTTCGGTTCGGTACGGGGGTGTACCGAACGAGTTTCTAAGCTAAAGTCTTAACAAGCTGCTTTGCTCCGTCTGCCTCTGTCTCAGCACGCAGCATTGTCCCACCCACACAACCATCTGATTGGTACACACGCAGCATTGTCCCACCCACACAACCATCTGATTGGTACACACGCAGCATTGTCCCACCCACACAACCATCTGATTGGTACACACGAAGCATTATCAGCCAATCAGCAGTGCGTATTCAGAGCGCATGTAGTCAGCGCTTCAGGGTGGAGCAGATAGGTGTTTAGCAGGTGAGCATCAGGCAGCGGACTCTCCCCAAATGATAATAAACACCTCCCAGTCAACTACTACTAACATCACTATGAGCCCGTTGACCTTCTAGAAACTTAAACTGCAGCTCAGCTCGCTCGAAATCCTGGCTTGAGGTGAAGGCTAATTAGCTCTCAGTTCCAGCCACATCGACCCCTTCTGAGCGCCTATTTTCAGCTGCTGGGAATATTATAAACAAGAAAAGAACCAAACATGTACACATGCTAACCTTTCTTCATTACAACTGTTAGACACTCACTGGAATGAGTAGAATTGGTTATTGTGTACTGTGTTGGACTGGATGTTTATTTTGCACATTTTAAAAGCAATATTTAATGTTTACAGTACTCCAGAATATTTAGATTGGCACTTTTTTGTATTGGATGTTTGTCTTTATTTTTGCACATTTTAGCAAATAAGCAATACTTTCACTTTTGTTGAAATGTTTACACTGTTGTTACAGAATATTTCGTTTTGCACTTTTTTGTATTGGATGTTTATCTTTATTTTTGCACATTTTAAAGCAAAATAAGCAATACTTTTACTTTTGAAATGCTTATACTATTGCAGAATATTAAGATTTGCACTGGATGTTGACTTTTATATTTGCACATTAAAAAGCAAATAAGCTACTTTTAATTTTGTTAAATGTTAAAAGTTTTAAATGTTTACATTGTTACAGAATATTTAGTCATGTTGTTGTCAATGTTGACTGAGTGGCCATACTTCTTTTTTTTTGTAAATAAAAGCCATGCCTTTTGAAAAAATGGGCCTACATTTATTTTTTCATCTTCATTTTGAATAAAAAAATAATCGGCAAAAGGAAAAAATAATCTATAGATTAATCGAAAAAATAATGTATAGATTAACCGACTAATCGAAAAAATAATCTATAGATTAATCGATAGAAAAATAATCGTTAGCTGCAGCCTTAGTAAACATGCAATTATGACCTTTTTGGAGAAATATTCCATAACATTGTCATATGGAGGGTAGTGTTTTCCCAATACCAATATTTTGGTACAAGTACCAAAATTATTTTGGTAATTTTCTAAATACAGGTTACCACCAAAAATTGCATTATTGGCTTTATTTTGACAAACATTTTTACAGTACATTAAACATATGTTTCTTATTGCAAGTTGTCCTTAAATAAAATAGTGAACATACAAAACAACTTGTCTTTTATTAGTAAGTGGGAAAACAAAGGTTCCTAATTAGTCTGCTGATGTATGCACTAACATATTGTGTAATTTTCCATTTTATTATTTTGTCAAAATTATTAAGGACAAGTGGTAGAAAATGAATTATTTATCTACTTCTTCATTTACTTTTAATATCTGCTTACTTTCTCTTTTAACATGTTCTATCTACACTTCTGTTAAAATGTAATGATCACTTATTCTTCTGATGTTTTGATACTTTACATTAGTTTTGGATGATACCACAAATTTGGGTATCAATCCGATACCAAGTCGTTACAGGATCATACATTGGTCATATTCAAAGTCCTCATGTGTCCAGGGACATATTTTCTGAGTTTATAAACATAATATAAAAAAATAATAATAATAATAAGATTTTGTGATGCTAAAAAATATCGATGTAATCATAGTAGTTACGACTCGATACACTCCTGTACTTGGTATCAATATAGTGGATGTTAGGTGTAGATCCACCAATGGCGTTTGTTAAGATTTTGACGCCGGTGAGCTACTGTGTGTAGTGAAGCATGTTTAGCTATTCCTCGTCCTGCAGGGATGATACCTGTAAGAAACATACTTTATTTGTCGCCATGGAGACCAGGATTAGTGATTTAGAATAGCTAAAACACTGCTGACTGCGGCTGGTCTTTAGCCGCTAGCTAGCTAGCCATGTCTTAAAGTTAAGTTAAAGTTAAAATTAAAGTACCAAGGATTGTCACACACACACTAGGTGTGGTGAAATTTGTCCTCTGCATTTGACCCATCCCCTTGATCACCCCCTGGGAGGTGAGGGGAGCAGTGGGCAGCAGCGGCGCCGTGCCCGGGAATCATTTTTGGTGATTTAACCCCCAATTCCAACCCTTGATGCTGAGTGCCAAGCAGGGAGGTAATGGGTCCCATTTTTTTATAGTCTTTGGTATGACTCGGCCGGGGTTTGAACTCACAACCTACCGATCTCAGGGCGGACACTCTAACCACTAGGCCAAGCACCTCTTCCTGAGGGCTTTTCAGTGCTATAACTTTATCATTAGTTTTTAAGCCAAAATGCGTTCGTTCTCCCTATTCTGTCTACACACTGTGTCTGCTTGTAAGTACTCCGTGATTGTGTGCTGCCGAACATGCTAGTCTGCTCGTAAACCAGCAATGACACGACGTGACGACGACGGACCAGTACTTTTCAGAGGTGGTATAGTACCGAATATGATTCATTAGTATCGCGGTACTATACCAGTGGCGTGCGGTGAGGTTAAGGTCTGG
Source organism: Entelurus aequoreus (assembly GCF_033978785.1). NCBI lineage: Eukaryota > Metazoa > Chordata > Actinopteri > Syngnathiformes > Syngnathidae > Entelurus > Entelurus aequoreus. The sequence goes on from NC_084742.1 coordinate 69,522,219, forward strand.
TGAGGCACGACTGCATCATCACAGTCAGATTTACAAACATATGAACCTGCAGTGCAGGTGTAGCTAATGTTGTGTCCCTGCGGTCGTTCGCGGCTCCTGCAGCGCGAGCATTGTTGTTTTTGCACTTTTTGGCTTCTTGTTAAGTGACTTTTTTTGGGTGGATTCGGTCTTGCACGTGGAGGGTTTGGGTGTGGGCTTTGGTTGGTGTGGCCGGGGTGCTCCCGTCGGGCAGTGCATTCTGCGGCGGAGGTGATTGGCACCAGGAGGCGGGGTTATGATACGAGCCTCACACAGTGTGTCTCCGCAGCAGATTTATGATCGCTCAGCACTAAAAATACGTTACACACATACAGTTGTTGACAAAATACACTGTACATTATATACCTCAGCTAACTAAACTATGGAAATGTATAATATAATTCATATAGCAATACAGTCTCACTGCACAGCAGGCCAGCAGTTAGCCGAGTCGCAATCCATGGTGAGGCACAAGTGCCTCAACTGGCTGCTCATCACCGCACCGTCTCTTCTCAGTATTTGAACGGCAAATGTGAAAATAAAAATAAAAATAATCTAAAACTGGTGAAGTTAAATGGAAAATAACTTTAGTATAATCACTGGATACATATAACAATTTAATTTTTTTTTTTCTTTCCATGATGGCATGTGAGGCCGTGCCTCCCCTGCCTCTAGTGACTGAACGCCACTGTACTATACTAATACCGGCATACCGTACAACCCTAATGAAGGTTTTTTTTTTTTAAGTTGGTGTCTTTGGATCTGTTAGCTAAAAGTGCTAATGACAGCATTAGAAGCTGAAGTTTTAGTTCTCATAAATAAGTACACCCAACCTAAGAGGATCCAATACAAGAGCTGTGCAAATGCACATATAAATGCACACGGTCAGGTATTAACTTGAAGGTTTTGTGTACAGTATATTAAAGTTTAAGATTAAAGTACCAATGATTGTCACACACACACAAGATGTGGTGAAATTTGTCCTCTGCATTTGACCCATCCCCTTGGGGAGCAGTGGGCAGCAGCGGCGCCGCGCCCGGGAATCATTTTGGTGATTTAACCCCCAACTCCAACCCTTGATGCTGAGTGCCAAGCAGGGAGGCAATATTCAGTGTTTCCATCCATCCATCTTCTTCCGCTTGTCCCTTTCGGGGTTGCAGGGGGTACTATCTCAGCTGCATTCGGGCGGTACACCCTGGACAAGTCGCCACCTCATCACAGGGCCAACACAGATAGACAGTCAACATTCACACTCACATTCACACACTAGGGCCAATTTAGTGTTGCCAATCAACCTATCCCCAGGTGCATGTTTTTGGAGGTGGGAGGAAGCCGGAGTACCCGGAGGGAACCCACGCAGTCACGGGGAGAACATGCAAACTCCACACACAAAGATCCCGAGCGCAGGATCGAACCCAGGACCTTCGTTTCAACATACAGTTATTTAGTGGGGCAGGCCGCAACATGATTAGATGACATACAGTAATAAAAACATTTCAGTTTAGTTCAGTTTCAGTTTATTTCAAACATGCATACGATACAATGTAATGCATCACACAATTCCAGTTGTTTCATTACAGCACGTCCGAAAAAGAGTAGGAACAAGCTGAGCTTATTTAATCCTACGCCTTTTCATACCATAGCAATTGTATCCAGTTTCCTTGTTCTCTGTAACAGAACAGTGAACAAATAAATAATATACCATAGTAAGCAAACAAATATTAAATACATAAATAATCTTTGTCTCAATAAACATTTTTTTTAAAAGTGTTATTATGTTCATCATAATTCTTGTTCCGTGTACTTTGTGAACACTTGTAGTTTGAACACTCTCTTAAACTGAATCATATTGGTGCTTTGTTTGAGTTCTTTGCTTAATCCGTTCCATAATTGAATTCCACATACTGATATGCTAAATGTTTTAAGTGTTGTACGAGCATACAAATGTTTTAAATTACATTTTCCTCTAAGGTTATATTTCGCCTCTTTTGTTGAGAAGAATTGTACATTCTTGGGTAGCAGGTTATAGTTTGCTTTGTGCACACCTTAGAGTGGTCAAGAATTTCATACACCAGTTTCAGGGTTTAATACTTGAGTATTTGTCCGGCATTTGGAGGAATCTCGAATTTCACTTATTTTCAAATGCAAATGTTGACATGTAAGGACAAGACTCTTCTTTTGCTTTCTTTTATATTTATCCATTAAAAATGTTATATTGCTCTCACTCATTGTCAAGCACATTTTACATGCAGTTTTACACATTAAGAAACAAATACAAACATACAGGCAGCTCAAAATGTTTTTTTTAAATTATTTTATTTTTAATTTTTTTATTTGTTTTTAATTCAAGTTTATTCACAATACCATATTACAAATTACAACATAACGTTAATACAAAATTATCCCCACATCATCCATTAAAATTAGAGGCATATGCATTGTAGCAAAATAACGGGATACAATGTCTTCTTGGTTTTACTTCAAACTGTGAATTGTGCTTTCCATACTCTCACAGGGTCATTTCCTGTCAGCATGGTGCTGCTGTAGTGGAGAGGAACATCACCACAGTCACTCACCATGCTTCAGTTACACACCAGCTGCAGGCCTGTCTGGCTCATCTGTTCTCTCCTTGGCCTTTCCGTGGTACACACTCAGGCCCAAAATGGTAGGAATCTCTACACCGCTTTTCATAACAATCCCACTTTTAATACCCACCGTGACCATGCGCAATGTGTTACAAGATGATAATGATAGTCTCTTTACCTGTTTCCCTTTAGTCCTGACTGCACCCGAACAGGTGAGCCTGTCACCCAACATGACAACGCAGCAAATATCCATATCATGGCTGGGAGGCGGCTCTACAATGTTTGACGTCATGATCCTCAGGACGGAACTCAATGCAAGTGTCTTCTATGTGAGTGTTATTCTTTTGTTTTGTCATTTTTTGATGTGGGATGATTGTTACTTACTTACATAATTACTTTTCTTTGACACACCCCTTTTTTAAGCTCCTGGAGCCTCATTTTAAGACTCTGCGTTGGTTTGAATGCAAAACATTGCGTAAGCACAAACCTCAGAATATACAAAAAAACAAAATATTAAAGCATGCTATGCACACTTGTACACACTCTTCTCATTATAAATCAAACCTGCAGTGAATTGTGTACAGAAGAGTTCCACCCTGGTGTTCTTCCACTATTCCTCCCACAATCATCTATTTATGGTCATGCTAAATCGCTCATGAATATGGTGATGAGTTAAAAGGATAACAAGTTGGACTATTAATGAAAGAAGATGGACATAGTGACTTCAAAGAAGAACACAATGTTTTCAGATTAATGCTTATTACGTTGAACACCGTATCCTGATACATTTTTTTAGAAGTAAGTAATGTCATATTTAATTTTAAAAATAAATAAATAATGGGAGTTGAAATGTCAATATTTGACCAATCATAGTGCCAACTCCACCATGACTGAGAAATGTTGCTCAGATGAAGAAAAACAAGTTCATGTCTTTGCCTTGTTTGCCCAGTCTTAGTACAAATAATGTATTCATTATTTATATCTTTATTTTGTTAAGTAATGCAAAAAGACACCATTACCAATATTTAAATGTTTGTGGGCAATATTTTTTTAAAACCATTTTTTGTCTTACAAAAATATTTGAGTGGTAATAATAATATTAAAGATTACATTACATTACTGTCAAAGCGCTTTGAGTACCTTGAAGGTAGAAAAGCGCTATACAAGTATAACCCATTTATAATTTATTTATTTACATAGTGGTTGTATATATAGGGCATAGATGCGTGAGGTTTTAACATTTACACTCCAACCGTGTATTAAACACCCAAGGTCTAAGGCAGTGGTTCTTAACCTGGGTTCGATCGAATCCTAGGGGTTCGGTGAGTCGGGCTCAGGGGTTCGGCGGAGGTCAAGACACACCCGACTCATCGTGTAAATAAAAACTTCTCCCTATCGGCGTATTACGCATACGTCAACAGCAGAAGTCAGACTGATTTGCAGGTGTGTAATTTGTTGTGATTTTATGCACTGTGTTGGTTTTGTTCTTTGAACAAGGTGATGTTTATGCACGGTTCATTTTGTGCACCAGTAAAAAAACAAGGTAACACTTAAGTATGGGGAACATATTCACCATTAATTAGTTGCTTATTAACATGCAAATTAGTAACATATTGGCTCTTAACTAGTCATTATTAAGTACTTATTAATGCCTTATTCAGCATGGCCTTATTATAACCCTAACCCTCTAACCCTGGCCCTAACCCTCTAACCCTAACCCTAACCAAATAACTCTAAATTCAGTCTTTGTTACTTAGAATATGTTCCCCTCTTGTCCAAAAAACTCTAAATTAAGTCTTTGTTACTTAGAATATGTTCCCCATACTAAAGTGTTACCAAAAACATATAACTTTATCTTGAATTTGAAAAAAACCAACATTTTATTTTTCACTAAAGAAGGGTTCGGTGAATGCGCATATGAAACTGGTGGGGTTCGGTACCTCCAACAAGGTTAAGAACCACTGGTCTAAGGACCTGGGGCCGTACTTATCAAGCTTCTTAGAGTGCCATTTTACACTTAAGTCCTGAGAATTTGCGAAATTTAGTCCTACTCTCAAACTTAAGAATAAAAGCTTTTTATCAACGTTCTTAAGTCTAAGAATCACTCCTACTCTCCACGATATTTAAGAGACCTTCAGAGGTGTCTTAAGTGGTTAGGAGTTGCCAGCAGGGGATGGCACTGAGGCGAGAGAGACGTGCGCGAACGTTCAGGGAACGGAACAATGTTTTGTTTTTTTTGATGACGAGCAGCTGATCAAACGGTATCGTTTAGACAGAGCGGATATTATTTTTGTCACAGATTTAATACTTTTCGATTCTTTGTTGATTTCTGCATGTGTCTGCAGTGGGCTAGTATATATGGAGCCACCCACACCAGTTTCAAATTAGTTGCCTAATTAATGAATTGGAAAGAAAATGTTATGACAGTAGCGTATGTGTGTGGCCGTGAGGTGAGTGACGTCAGTGAGTGTGTGGGCTATAGAAGAGAGGGAGCGGTAGCGTGAGTGCCGGCGGGGACTAGTTTGTTTTGTATTATTTTGCAGTTTATTGTCAAAATATACAGTCCCATTGTCCACTTAAATATTTCCAAGATATTTCTTTATTCTTAGACAACGGATTCCCTTCCGTGATTGGTCATTTCTATGGACACAGAAATGACGTCACCTAAAATTCCGTTTACGGCACATAGTAATGTCGTAATTCAGCTCTGAGTGTGACACTTAAGATTCGGTCCTACACTTTGCTGAAAGTGTGAGTAAGACGCTTGATAACTAACTTTTAAGTGCAGCTTTCAGCGAAGAATTTATTTACTCTTAAGTCAACTCTTAGCAAACTTCTTAGGAGTAATTCTAAGAAGCTTGATAAGTACGGCCCCTGATTTACTAAGGGTTTGCCTGCACTAAAACACGTGCAATCCTTGATACCACACGCAAAGCTGATCTACTAAACGTGCAAAAAATGGATTGCGTCTGTTAGGTGAGCAGAAAAAGGTGTGCCATCCATCTTGCATTTTTGTCTTCATTAATATGCAAAATATATCCTGATCATCAAAACGGCCACAACACTGGGAGGAGAAGATGCAAATACATTAATACAGCACGCGCAATGTGATTTATCAACACTGATCACTGTTTTGCCAACAATATTTGGCGTTTTATGTAGCATGTGTCAGAAGGACGTGCAAACTGACAGTTCCAATGCTTGCGCTGCCTGGACAGACAAGAATGCTGCGTCTTACGTGTGTGTGTCAACATTTTGGTGGACAGTCAGGAATAAAAATATCAGACGTATCGTCTATTCATCAATTTAATTTAAACAATGTATTGCTACTAATGACTTATGGAGCTGATTAAAATGAAATAAATTGATTCGTTTTGGTGTCTGCTGGCGTTTTTTTGAATGTCGCTTTTATTTATTTTTTTTAATTTAGGAAATATATTGCTATAATATACCTCTTACATGACAAGACGTCTTTAATTATGCATTATCTTGCGTTTTAGTCATTCCAGACGCATAAATGCACCGGTGATGCAATCCACAGCCTCGCACACTGCACGTGAAAGTGAAAGAAAAATGTCAAAGTGTCAGTGTGCATATCTTTCTGTTTTCTACATTGCGAATCAGAAAATGTGTTACGGATTATAGATGTGTGCTGCTTGTTTAACACATCACACACAGGTAGGAGCATGGTAACATGAATGTGAAGAAAATGATCGTCTCTGTGCAAAATCCTCATTTACGGTAAATAAGGTGGTCTGCACCACTTCTCAATTGCACACGCATTTTTAGTAGATCACACGCAACACGCCCACTCATAGAACATGCTATTTTATTTTTTGCATACGCTGCCTAGCGCGTTGTTTAAATCTTAGGAAATGAAGCCCTTAATGTATTAAAAAAAGATAAATATATCAATTTCCAAAATTCATAACATGATTTTATCTAACAAAATAATGTGCTGCAATCCATATTTGTTGGTCTTTAGTTTTTTAAAAATACTTTTCACACACATATCCAAAGATGCACCTCCCAAACTATTTAAAAATGCTGACATATTGGACTAAAAAAATGTTTTTCATTATTTTACAATAAATAGCAATCTCATGATTTAAAACTAGTAAACATCCATCCATCCATCCATTTTCTACCGCTTATTCCCTTCGGGGTCGCGGGGGGCGCTGGAGCCTATCTCAGCTACAATCGGGCGGAAGGCGGGGTACACCCTGGACAAGTCGCCACCTCATCGCAGGGCCAACACAGATAGACAGACAACATTCACACTCACATTCACACACTAGAGCATATTTTAGTGTTGCCAATCAACCTATCCCCAGGTGCATGTCTTTGGAGGTGGGAGCATATTCCTAAATATATCTTGAAACAGATTTGACTATAAAGTTAAAGTCCCAACGATAGTCACACACACACTAAGTGTGGTAAAATTATCCTCTGCATTTGACCCATCCCCATGTTCACCCCCTTGGGAGGTGAGGGGAGCAGTGAGCAACAGCGGTCGCCGCGCTCAGGAATCATTTTGGTGATTTAATCCCCAATTCCAAACCTTGATGCTGAGTGCCAAGCAGGGAGGTAATGGGTCCCATTTTTATAGTCTTTGGTATGACTTGGCCGGGGTTTGAACTCACGACCTTTCAGTCTCAGGGCAGACACTCTAACCACAAGGCCACTGAGCAGGTGCATAAATGCATAAAGTGCATAAAATGTACTCTCTTTGCCGTTTTTTTGCAGAATGTTGTTTTTTAATGACATATTACCATTATTTTGACAAGAAGAACCTCATAATATATATATATATATACATATATATATATATATATATATATATATATATATATATATATATATATATATATATATATATATATATATATATATATATATATATATATATATATATATATATATATATATATAAATAATTTACTGTGAATAGGAGAAAGAAAGTGTGTTAAATATGGGTAATGTCCTTGGAATGCTATTTTTAAAAGGCGTAGTGTAGAGGGTTAAATTTAATTGCTAAGAATGCGTTCTATCACGCTCATCTCCTGTGTTTTAGGACACGCTGCCTGTGACTGTAAATCAGTCAACTGGTCGGTACGAGTGGAATTGGACCTCAGCAGAACCTCTGGAATGTACTTCGTTGTCTGTCCAAATTCGCTCAAGAGAAGGGCAGACGACGAGTGAATGGAGCGACACGCATATCCTCCAAGGTCAAACTGCTGCTGTAAAATTATGTGTCCACTGTGCTTGAATAAAACAACAAGTCTATTTATATCCCTTTGCTCTTAAATAATCTGCTTCCGCCTACTGTTTCCTTCCTTAGGAGAAGATCTGCCCACCAATAGGAAGTTCAAGATGTACCCAGTGGACAGAGCTGTGGTTGCGGGGGAAAGCACCACTTTCTGTTGCATTGTGGAAGAAGGGCGGCACTTTGGTCGCGTAACTTACGGCAACACAGTCGTGAACGCCACCCGGCTCAGTCGGCGAAGTTACGGCTTCACAGTGGCCAACCAGTCGCCATCCAACAGCTCCAGCTCGGGGACCAATGTCGTCTGCTGGGACAGCGTTGACAAGAATAAGCTGTCTGGAACCGTGGTCTTTGTTGGATGTAAGATAACGGTTAAGAATACGGGGGTATCTTGATTTTCATTTAGTGTGCCCTGAGAGGGACAAGCGGTAGAAAATAGATAGATGGATGGATGATTCAGTTCTAAATCTGAAAATTTAAAGTGGACATTTTCACCAAAACTTGCTGAGTTTCATACACTGTCTTGCTTTTAGTTTGATTACAGAAAGTCTCTGTGGGTTTTTTTTTTAAATACGGCTGCGAAAAAAGCCTTCATACAGACAAATAAAGTTGTAACATACTGTAATAGTCCGCCTTAAATTTTGTATTTTCATTGTGTCACTGAACACACCACACTGCTACAGTAAAACGTCTTGTCAAAAAAATCAAGGTTAAAATGGCGCTTACCGGTTATCCGCCGTGGTTCTGTAAAGAGCAAAGGTTTTGCGCGTGCATGTGATTGCATCAGTTGTGGTAAACAAAGTCATAGGAGCACACAATCGCTGTTGGTGTGATCTTGGATCTAAAAAGACTGCCAGCACTCTGATATGGCAAAGTACAAAGGTGGAGTTTGTGGGACTCTTTCCTACCTCCGCCTTCATTGTTCATCGCAGTCAAGAGTAGTCAATAAAGCTAAAACGGTTATTTGTCCTTTTTATGCATTTTGCTTTGTTTTACGGGTGCACAACTAGAACTATTCTCTATAAAATGTGTTTTGCATAAACATGTTTGGGTCTTTGAAATTTATTAGGTTTACATTGGATTTATTGTACCCCGAAAGAGGCAAGCGGTACGAATGATGGATGGATGGATTTACCATGGGAAAAATTGTTAGTTTTCATATGATTATGGACCCTTTGCAACCAAGGCCGCCCTAATGCACTGGCTTACCTGGGCTAAAGCCCAGGGACCCCACCCAAGTAGGGGCCTTCGATTTTGACGGTGAAATGCAATGTTTGGTGTTCATATCTGTCAATCACAAACAGCTCAGTCTTGTTTAGCGATTGTGTACACTTTCTCTCTCTCTCTCTCTCTCTCTGTCTTTATATCTCTCTCTCCCTCGCCCTCTCCCTTTCCCTCCCTCCCTCCGCTGCTTTGTTTTTTTCTACTGCTCCGAGCAGGTTTGAGGGACCATTGTACTATTATCGTACTAAAACAGGCAGTCCTCCCAGATCGCCAGCACTTTACTTGAAGTTTACTGACTTCTATTACAGACGTGCATGCGCTCGTCGCAAAGGAAATGTATTCATGAACAAAATTATTTTTTAAATTGGGTGATATTTTTGCTGTACTTTTGAATGAAATCATGATTTTTATTTTTCAAAGTATGTTTTCGGGGTCGGGGGTGTTGACGTTAAGGTTGGAGTGGGGAGGTTTGTTGAAACTCTCTCAGCCCCAGGTTAAGTCGAGGTTAAGTCGGCCCTGTTTGCAACGGATTAATAATGAAAACCGAGATACCACTTTGAAAGTTAATGCTTTTCTCAATTTACACATGTATTTAGACCGAATGATTATACTTTTCCTGTAAGACGCTTAAAGATGAGATCATAAGAACAATAATGTTGCAGTAAAACATTGATGTGCCCTGGAGTAGTCAGTGTACAGCTGTATAGCTTTACTATCCACAGAAAATGAGTCAACATGCGGCCATTACTGTCTAAATGTTTAATGGCATGCTGGACGGAGTACAAGAAAACAGAAAGTCTTCAGCAGCATTTCCAGTCTCCAACAGAGTAAAACAAGGCTGTGTGCTTGCTTCAGGAGGCTTTAAGCAAAAAACAAGGTTTCATTTCAACAGATACTGTCAACGATTTCCTGTTTGCTGATGATTGTGCCCTCAACGCTACCCCCGAAACAGACATGCAACACAGCGTTGACAAGTTACATGAAGCTTGCAATAACTTCGGGCTCACAATCAACACCAAGAACACAGAGTCGATGCACCAACCAATTTAAGGGACGCACTACGTTCAACCCAACATTTCCGTCAACAGACAAAGACTTAACGTATCTTGGTGGTTAACGTATCTTGGTAGTACTCTTTCTTGCGTAGTTGGTATTGACGTCAACACCAGACTCGCCAAGGCAAGAGTACACAAGACCGTGTGGGACAGAAGAGGTATCACCACAAAGACAAAGATCAATGTGTACAAAACAGTAGTGTTCACTACCCTGCTCTTTGGCTGTGAGTCTTGAACGGTCTACCAACGCCATGCCAGGAAGCTGAACTACTTCCACACCACCAGGCTGAAGGAACTACTTTGCATAAAACAGCAAGACAAGATCCCAGATACAGAGGTGCTCACCCAAGCCAACCTTCCCAGCATCCACACTATCCTGATGCAGACCCAGCTAGGCTGGGCAGGCCATGTAGTCCGCAGACCATCGCCTCCCTAAGAAACTACTGTTCGGCAAACTCCAGTGTGGTAAACGCTCCCTTGGAGGCTAGAAGAAGTGCTTCAAAGACACTCAAAGCTTTACTGAAAGCCTTCAGCATTGGCCACAACTCGGGGGAGCTATGGAAAAAGCAAGGCAACAGGCAGCTGTTTACAGTGGTGCAAAGTCCCATGAATTTCTGCAGCTGAGCCACGCAGGTAAGACAGGAAAAGCAGTGCCACAAAGTTTCCCACAGCAGCCACCATTCCTTGCCCATACTGCACCAGAACCTTCAGAGCGCGATTGGCCTGATCAGTCATCTCCGTACCCACAGGGACAGACTTTCCCGGCCCCAGGAAGACTAGATGGTCCTTGTCTATTTGACGGACAAGAGAGACTGTCTAAATAGCTGTGAACATGTCCAAATTGTGTCCAAAGTATCAAAATTAGGAGTGAGCACCATTATTCTATAGCACTGCAAGGAATCCACCAGAGCTGCACATATTGTTCCGGAAATTATTTTTGACCCTTCAATGATGACATCACTGGTGGATGTTAGACCTTTTGCACTCCTCCACTATCCGTTTGGGGATGCCTCACAGATGCCCAAACGGGTCTGGATACATACTTGGCCACTCCAGTAGCCTTCAGCAAGGCACTTGGTTTTATTATCATAGTCGGAAACTGCCATTTTCACAATGATTCATAATGTCACATTGTGGTCTCCTCTCAGTGAACCACAACTCCCCAGTGGTGGAAGCATGCATGCAGTCCTACACCATGACGCTGCAGCCATCATGCTTGACTGTTGGCACAATTATCTTGCTGCTCACTTGTGTTTCCAGCTATTTAGACAACCATGGCTGTATAGTATGTTGACTTATTTTCAAAAATAAATGCATTGAGACTGCTGTACAAACTGTACACTGACTACTTTTAAGTATCAAAGTAGATGTATCTAAGATAGAAAATTGCCCTGGTTGCAGAGGAGATTGTAGATGATTTCGGGCATACTGGTGATATGTTTATTCAACTGATCATTTATATCTGTTTTTACTTTCCCAGATCCTCCACTGCTCAGTGATTTTTTTTGTGAGACTCACGATTTGACGTCAGCTGTGTGCCAGTGGAGGAGAGTGCGAGACACCAGATTGTACGGCAGTAAGCGGCGAACAGTCTACTCACTAAACGACAGGTACTTTGGTGTAATTGTGCACACAGATGTCAGATCCATAGCACTGTTCATCTTCTAGAGTGAGGAGAGCATCCCTTCATCTAATATGAGGACTTTTTTTATTTGAAGGAATGTGCGAAACAAACCATTTCGGAACAGCCCATTACTTGTAGCGTGGCGCAGTGGGAGGGCAACTGGACGCTGGAAGCTGTGAATCCTTTGGGCCAGTACAGCATGTCAGACTCTGCTGAAATCCGGCACAGAGGTAGGATGCACAATTCAGTTGTTTATGCTCAAGAAGCACATGTGTAAGACTGCCTTCAAATATTTTTTTTGTTCCATTTTCAATTCCAGTGCGGCCAGTGGCACCTCAAAATATAAGCACTGTCGTCCGTGCATGGAATGCCACCATGTTCTGGAAGTGGGAATATGACAGCTATACTTCCCTGGCTCTGGTCTGCCAGGTAGAGCTCAGTTCTCAAGATAATAAAACAAAGGTGACTTACTAGCTCCCTTGTATATTTTCTATATAAGTGATTCTCACACTGTGTCCAATGGTACGTGGGCTTCATCTAGTGGTACGCCAAAGAATCCCTTAAATATTATTAAGTATTAATTATTAATTATATTTAAACAAAGTGTTTCTGTTCTAACTGTGGGTAATGTAGCAGTGGCCAAAATATTAAATACACTTGTTAAATAAAACCTCTGCCTTGTTTTAATGAATACTTAGGCTTACTACGCTACTGTAATTTTATGTTGGTCATTATGGTGGTACTTGGAGAGCCAAGTGTTTTGTGAGACGGTACTTATTAAAAAAAGTTTGAGACATACTCTTTTGTAACACATGTTAGTTACATTCATTAATTTTTATTTTTTTTGTGTGTGTTCAGCGCACCTTCACAGGCGTCGGCCTGAGAACGGTGAGTCTTCTGGACCTGTATCCTGATGAGGATTACAGTGTTAGAGTACACTGTGGTGCCCAGAAAAATTTCTGGAAGTGGGGAAACTGGAGTAAACCCTATTCTTTCAGAACAAATATAGATGGTAAGTATGCAGCAGTCAGTGTTTCTGCACTATTTTGCAGTACAGTAACCAATTTAAATGTTCTCAGCAAGACCAAGCTAGTTTAGAATTTGATTTAAACACCTATTGACATCCCCAGCAATTTAGATAATTATTTTTTTAATTAAAATATACCTAACCACTGTACGCATTATCTGCATAGTTATTCAAATGGATTTTTTGCAATTACTGATCATATTTTTAAATTGTGACTTTTTTGCACCATAGTTCCAGCTGCTCTAGATGTGTGGATGCACATCAACAATGACAACACTGGTCTGATTCTTTGGAAGGTAATCTTTAAAATGTGTACCATATTTTTATTTGCAGTAATTCAATGATATTACATTGTGTATGTGTTGGGGTGCTGACAAAAATCTAGTCACATTTGTCATTTTATCTTATACAAAATTAAAAAATCGATAAAAAATAAAAATGTATGAACTCCTAAATGTATAAAATTATATATGTATATATATATATATATATATATATATATTATATATATATATATATATATATATATATATAATATATATATATATATATATATATATATATATATATATATATATATATATATA
>NC_084742.1:69535624-69574623 GCF_033978785.1 Entelurus aequoreus
AACGTTACAGTGAAGGACTTGAGAGGCAGTGCAGGACGTATCTTTTTTCGCTCTGACCGTAACTTAGGTACAAGCTGGCTCATTGGATTCCACACTCTCTCCTTTTTCTATTGTGGATCACGGATTTGTATTTTAAACCATTTTAGATACTATATCCTCTTGAAAATGAGAGTCGAGAACGCGAAATGGACATTCACAGTGACTGAACATGTAAATACACGATTAATAATTCAGCTTTGCGAAGCTAAAAAAATAGAAGCTAACCTAGCTACGTAGCCAACTTGATAGCAGCAGTCTCAAATGCAGATAGAAACTAAATTTAAAAAAAACCTGACTGGATGGATAGACAGAAGATGAATAATACTATTAAACCATGAACATGTAAATACACGATTAATAATATTCAGCTTGGCGAAGCTAAAAAAACAGAAGCTAACCTAGCAACGTAGCCAACGCGATAGCGCCAGTCTCAAATGCAGATAGAAACTAAATTTTAAAAAAACCCTGACTGGATGGATAGACAGAAGATCAATAATACTATTAAACCATGAACATGTAAATACACGATTAATAATATTCCGCTTGGCGAAGCTAAAAAAACAGAAGCTAACCTAGCTACGTAGCCAACACGATAGCGCCAGTCTCAAATGCAGATAGAAACTAAATTTAAAAAAACCTGACTGGATGGATAGACAGAAGATCAATAATACTATTAAACCATGAACATGTAAATACACGATTAATAATATTCAGCTTGGCGAAGCTAAAAAAACAGAAGCTAACCTAGCTGCGTAGCTAACTTAGATGCGGCGGCGGGCGTTGTACGCTTTTGACGACACCCCGGCCGCCATCAGAGTCGGCAAGAAACATATATTTCCCCAAAGTTACGTACGTGACATGCACATATCGACACGCACGTACGGGCAAGCGATCAAATGTTTGGAAGCCAAAGCTGTACTCACGGTAGTGCGTCTGCTATCCTGCTCAAAACACAACACAACCTCCTGGTGTTGGTGTTGCTGTAGTCCGCCGCTCCACCGGCTCCAACTTTCTTATTTGCAGTCTCCAGTGTCCATTAAACAAATTGCTCAATCGCTTTATTAACAAGCAGTAACTGGTTGTAGATCAAAAAGTAACGCACACACATACACGAGATGCTGTTAGCCAAAAGTCACGCTCACACACACTCAAGTTCTCCGCCAACTCACTCGCGCATGCGCGTTCCCCAAACCCTTAAAGACACAGTACACTAATGCAAATATCACGGATATTACAGTATTGTACTTAGCCGCTAAGACACCGATCCATCCCACCTACAACTTTCTTCTTTGCAGTCTCCATTGTTCATTAAACAAATTGCAAAAGATTCACCAACACAGATGTCCAGAATACTGTGGAATTTTGTCAAAGAAAACAAGAGGCTTTTCTATCGGGTCCGATGGGGTCCAACCACTTCCGTTGCTTTTGTGACGTCACGCGCATAAATCATATCCAAAGGAGTTTTACAACCGGAAGTGTGGCGGGAATTTTAAAATGTCACTTTATAAGTTAACCCGGCCGTATTGGCATGTGTTGCAATGTTAAGATTTCATCATTGATATATAAACTATCAGACTGCGTGGTCGCTAGTAGTGGCTTTCAGTAGGCCTTTAACTTTCAGTTTCGATATCCGTTGAGGCAGAGGCAACCTAGTTGGACAAAAGCAAGAAAGAAGGGCGACCATTTTAGAGATTTCTCCGACCTCTAGACAGTTCCATGGTATTACTATTGTTAATATTTTTTAATTATATTATTTTATTTATTTATTTATTATTATTATTATTATTATTTATTTCTTTATTTATTTTAATTTAATTATATTTTTTAATTATACTATTATTACTTAGACTTAAACTTAGACTTCCTTTTTATTGTCATTCAAATTTGAACTTTACAGCACAGATAAGAACGACATTTCGTTACATAAACTCATGGTAGTGCAGGATAAAAAAGCAATAAGGTGCATATATAAATAAATAAATATATACAAATACATATATACAAACTAAATAAATATATATAATTAAATAAATAGATTACTTGCTCTCTTTTGTAGAATAAATATTTAAACTTCAATTCGAGTCATCATTTTAGACCGCCTTGGAACTAAAGAATCTAGGTGGAATCTCCCCTCTTAAATAATAATAATAATAATAGATTTTATTTGTAAAAAAAAAAGCACTTTACATTGAGTAAACAACCTCAAAGTGCTACAGTGTATTAAAAAAATAAATACAGAAATAAAAAGATAATAAAAAATAAGTAAAAATAAAAACTAGAACAGCCGAATAGCTAGAACTAGTATGCATATATCTAAAAAAAAATGTTGTTTTTTTTTAAAATTGGTTTTTAAGCCTTTTTTAAAAGCATTCACAGTCTGTGGTGCCCTCAGGTGGTCAGGGAGAGCGTTCCACAGACTGGGAGCGGCGGAGCAGAAAAGCTTAAAAGCTGTGTTACTAATCACTTTATGTCTAAAAAGTGCTCCCACCCAAAACTGCGTACAATCTCTGTAACACTTTAGTATGGGGAACATATTCACCATTAATTAGTTGCTTATTAACATGCAAATTAGTAACATATTGGCTCTTAACTAGTCATTATTAAGTACTTTTTAATGCCTTATTCTGCATGGCCTTATTATACAACCAATTATAAACCCTAACCCTAACCCTCGAACCCTAACTCTAACCCTAACCAAATAACTCTAAATGAAGTCTTTGTTACTTAGAATATGTTCCCTTAATGTCCAAATAACTCTCATTTAAGTCTTTGTTACTTAGAACATGTTCCCCACACTAAAGTGTGACCACAATCTCGCACCAAAATGCACAAACCTTACGATTTGACAATGTTTGATATGGGTATCAAACATTGTAACGACATTTATAAGTCAAGAAAAGACTCAATTTATCCAAAGTGCCCTTCAAAAAAGGTCCTGGCAAGCATGACGTGCAAATGTTTTTTGTGTCAGTGCAACGTGTCAAAGTGCCTTTACCTTACAGTGCACACCATACAGTACCATCTTAATTGGGTGGGTTAGTTAAGGCCATCAAGTCATGAACTTATGATCTGACAAGCTAATGTTGTACAAACTAACTGGTAGAACTCCGGGGAGTAACTGAAGCCGGCATTTCACAGCCTCTTCCGAAGCGCCCGAGCCATTTACTTGACAATTTCCTGCATTTTACGGTATTTTTATGGCGGCCTGCATTGTCCCGGAGGCGTTTAAGTAACACCCCGCGCTGGTTAGCAAGTCCCTAAGTGTTCCAGGGTGTCGGGGAAAATTGACGCTGAACTGGCAAGACCTCAAGCGAGATCTCTGCCGAGCCTTTAGGGCGGGGGTCGGCTCTTTATTACCGCCCTGAATTTAGTATGGGGAACATATTCACCACTAATTAGTTGCTTATTACCATGCATATTGGCTCTTAATTAGTCATTATTAAGTACTTATTAATGCCTTACTCTGCATGACCTTATTATACAACCAGTAAGCCATTAACTAAGAGTCTTATCTCAATAACCTCAGAATTATTGCTTATTAGTAACCCTAACCCTAACCCTTATATCAGACTTTTTCCACTGAGGGCCGCACTGTGAAAACTCAAAGCAAGCGGGGCCCATTTTGCTATTTTTTCATTTCAAAAACCAATACAATATGTGGATAAAAAAATATATTCATTCAGGCCTCCACTCAGGCTTGCTCCCGGGGACCCCAAAGGGTTTTGGTCAAAAAAAAATATTAAAAATGTGTCATTATTTAGTATTATTATTAGGGATGTCCGATAATATCGGCCTGCCGATAAATGCGTTAAAATGTAATATCGGAAATTATCGGTATCGTTTTTTTTATTATCTGTATCGGTTTTTTTTTTTTTTTTTTAAATTAAATCAACATAAAAAACACAAGATACACTTACAATTAGTGCACCAACCCAAAAAACCTCCCTCCCCCCATTTCTTTCTGTTATCAATATTCTGCTTCCTACATTATATATCAATATATATCAATACAGTCTGCAAGGGATACAGTCCGTAAGCACACATGATTGTGCGTGCTGCTGCTCCACTAATAGTACTAACCTTTAACAGTTAATTTTACTCATTTTCATTCATTACTAGTTTCTATGTAACTGTTTTTATATTGTTGTACTTTCTTTTTTATTCAAGAAAATGTTTTTAATTTAGTTATCTTATTTTTTTTTTTTTTTAAAAAGTACCTTATCTTCACCATACATGGTTGTCCAAATTAGGCATAATAATGTGTTAATTCCACGACTGTATATATCGGTTGATATCGGTATCGGTTGATATCGGTATCGGTAAGTAAAGAGTTGGACAATATCGGAATATCGGCAAAAAGCCATTATCGGACATCCCTAATTATTATTATTATTAAAGGTTTAAATTAGGCCTATCTGTCAATATAAAGTTGTTAAAGAATTAAGTTGTCAAATAAAATCCTGTTTTTTTATGGAAAAAACATCAAATATGCAATATTTTCACCCAATAAAAATTTGAAGTGGAATATGTGAGATTATATAATAATTGGAGCCTTAAATTAAAGTTAAAGTACCAATGATTGTCACACACACACACATGAGGTGTGGCGAAATTATTGTCTGCATTTGACCCATCACCCTTGATCACCCCCTGGGAGGTGAGGGGAGCAGTGAGCAGCAGCGGTGGCCGCGCCCTGGAATCATTTTTGGTGATTTAACCCCCCAATTCCAACCCTTGATGCTGAGTGCCAAGCAGGGAGGTAACGGCTCCCATTTTTATCGTCTTTGGTATGACTCGGCCGGGGTTTGAACTCACAACCTACCCATCTCAGGGAAAGGCCAATAACTCATAACAACATTGATTTTAAGTAGAGATGTCCGATAATATCGGTCTGCCGATATTATCGGCCGATAAATGCGTTAAAATGTAATATCGGAAATTATCGGTATCGGTTTTTTATTATCAGTATCGTTTTTTTTATTTTTTTATTTTTTATTTTTTTTATTTTTATTAAATCCACATAAAAAACACAAGATACACTTACAATTAGTGCACCAACCCAAAAAACCTCCCTCCCCCATTTACACTCATTCACACAAAAGGGTTGTTTCTTTCTGTTATTAATATTCTGCTTCCTACATTATATATCAATATATATCAATACAGTCTGCAAGGGATACAGTCCGTAAGCACACATGATTGTGCGTGCTGCTGCTCCACTAATAGTACTAACCTTTAACAGTTAATTTGACAAATTTTCATTAATTACTAGTTTCTATGTAACTGTTTTTATATTGTTTTACTTTCTTTTTTATTCAAGAAAATGTTTTTAATTTATTTATCTTATTTTATTTGATTCATTTTTTTAAAAAGGACCTTATCTTCACCATACCTGGTTGTCCAAATTAGGCATAATAATGTGTTAATTCCACGACTGCATGTATCGGTTGATATCGGTATCGGTTGATATCGGTATCGGTAATTAAAGAGTTGGACAATATCAGCATATCGGATATCGGCAAAAAGCCATTATCGGACATCCCTAATTTTAAGTCATTATAATTGTTTTGAGCAATGACACTTTAAAAAAAAAGTCCCACTAAAATGATTAGGGATCCAAAAGGGTCCTACTCATTAAAGTGTTAAAAAATAAATTATAAATTTTTTTTAACTTACAACACAATAATCTCGAGATCAACTTCAGATCCATCCGTCAATTATAAGTTTTATTGTTGTTTATGTTTTTTGTTTGTTCGTTTAGTTTTTTTATATGCCAAACACAAAATATGCAACATTTTCCCCAAAAAAATATCTCAAAGTGGAATATTTAATTGGAGTCAATAATTCATAAAAACATTGATTTTGATTCATTATTATGTTTTCAAGAAAGAAACAGCCTGCATGGCAGCTTTGTGTGATTAGAGTCAACATTGCAACATTTTCTTGTCACATTTCCCCTGTTTGCTCTTTTATACCACTTGTTATGTTTTTTGGTCGTATTTTTAGAATGTGACGTGGGGCCGTTAAAAAATTACCTGCGGGGCCACAAATGGCCCCCGGGCGGCACTTTGGACACCCCTGCCTTATATGTTACCCTAGTGTCCAAATAACTCTCAATTAAGCAACTAATTAATGGTGAATATGTTCCCCATACTAAAGTTAAGTTAACCCATGATTGTCACACACACACTAGGTGTGGCGAAATTATTCTCTGCGGTGAGAGGGGAGCAGTGAGCAGCAGCGGTGGCCACGCCCGGGAATCATTTTTGGTGATTTAACCCCCAATTCCAACCCTTGATGCTGAGTGCCAAGCAGGGAGTTAACGGCTCCCATTTTTATCGTCTTTGGTATGACTCGGCCGGGGTTTGAACTCACAAGCTACCGATCGCAGGGCGGACACCCTAACCACTAGGCCACTGTTACCATATGTTGTTTTCATAATGTTTCGACAAGCATGACGCAAAACCCTCCTAATTGTTAGAAAGGCCACTGTTTAATATGTTTGTGTTTATGCTTCACCGATGACAGATTTGGCCAGCGCCGGTCTGTCCTACTAATTTCGTCTGTCCTTGAACGCACCGTTGAGTTGAGTTTGTGTTTATTTGGAACGTACAACATAGTATGTCACAATTTCCAGTTCCTCTATTCAACATGTTCGAAAAGGAGTAGGAAGAAGCAGAGCTTATTTAATCCTACCCCATTTTCCTTTACATAGCCGTTGCTACAACTTTTGTTCACTTCCTGTCCCGGTACCAATTGGTCCGCGGACCGGTACCGGGCCGCGGACCGGTGGTTGGGGACCACTGTTTTAAGCCAGTCGATTCCATGAGTTATCTAACCCTCTGAGACACTTACTTAATGTGTTGCCTTTATTACAACACTTACATTAGGCTTTTTTGGTATTTTTGGTCCAATATGGCTCTTTTAACATGTTGGGTTGCCGACCCCTGACTTAGGACTTGGTTGCGTATTGAGACGTCTGAAGGGGTTGGTCCGCAGCTGTGCATCTGGCCTGGGGTCAAGGCTTATTAAAAGCTGAAATAGATACAGCAGATATACTCAGCTATGATAATCTGCGTCGTAAATCGCGTCGCCTTCTGATTCAGACATGGGCCCCCTGGTGATTTAGTTTGTCGGGGCTTGTCAACAGGAGGGTGATGTGTTAAATTTTTCCGCTCACAAGGAGAACTGACAAGTAGGCTACAAATGACTTGTATCCTTCCTGAAAGGTGTGACAATAATGAAACTGAAGCTTAAAGGGGACCGATCATAATTGTAATCGACATTTAAAACACTAGATAATGTGCTTAGGTTTAAATCTTGCTCTACATTCACTCTTCTAATTCCTTTTTTGAGTATGTCTGCAAGATGTTCCGGAGGCGTTACCAGATTGCAAATGAAACCCCGCCCCACCCTCTCCAAAAGAATCATAACAAATCTTTAGAAAATGTATATTGTTTAGATAAGGGGTCACCAACGCGGTGCCCGCGGGCACCAGGCAGCCCGTAAGGACCAGATGAGTAGCCCGCTGGCCTGTTCTAAAAATAGCTCAAATAGCAGCACTTACCAGTGAGCTGCCTCTATTTTTTACATTTCATTATTATTATTATTATTTTATTTTTGCTCGACATTTTTAATTCTAAGAGAGACAAAACTCAAATAGAATTTGAAAATCCAAGAAAATATTTTAAAGACTTGGTCTTCACTTGTTTAAATAAATTCATTTATTTTTTTACTTTGAAAGACAATTTTAGAGAAAAAATACAACCTTAAAAATGATTTTAGGATTTTTAAACACATATACCTTTTTACCTTTTAAATTCCTTCCTCTTCTTTCCTGACAATTTAAATCGATGTTCCTGTAAATGTATTTTTTTTTATTGTAAAGAATAATAAATACATTTTAATTTAATTCTTCATTTTAGCTTCTGTTTTTCCGACGAAGAATATTTGTGAAATATTTCTTCAAACTTATGATTAAAATTCAAAAAAATGATTCTGGCAAATGTAGAAAATCTGTAGAATCAAATTTAAATCTTATTTCAAAGTCTTTTGAATTTCTTTTAAAATTTTTGTTCTGGAAAATCTAGAAGAAATAATGATTTGTCTTTGTTAGAAATATAGCTTGGTCCAATTTGTTATATATTCTAACAAAGTGCAGATTGGATTTTAACCTATTTAAAACATGTCATCAAAATTCTAAAATTAATCTTAATCAGGAAAAATTACTAATGATGTTCCATAAATTATTTTTTATATTTTTTTCGAAAAGATTTGAATTAGCTAGTTTTTCTCTTCTTTTTTTTGGTTGAATTTTGAATTTTAAAGAGTCGAAATTGAAGATAAACTTAAGTTTCAAAATTGTATTTTCATTTCTTTCGTGTTTTCTCCTCTTTTATAAAAATGTTAGTGGCTAGCTAGTTAAAATGGGATATTGTGATTTCACAAGACTGTCTTAGAAGTGATCATTTGAAAATGTTCAATTTGAAAAATGTGCACTTAGAGAAAATATAAAATATTTATCTGTTTCTATATATATTTATTGTGAGAAATCATTAAGATGATCAGTGTTTCCACAAAGATAACTATCATTAATTATTAATAATAACATGGAGTTAAAGGTAAATTGAGCAAAATGGCTATTTCTGGCAATTTATTTAAGTGTGTATCAAACTGGTAGCCCTTCGCATTAATCACTACCCAAGAAGTAGCTCTTGCTTTCAAAAAGGTTGGTGACCCCTGGTTTAGATAAATATCTTGAAGCTGTAAACTCAATGTTTTTTTCTATATTTTGGTCAAACATAAACTTTATAAACATTATATAGATTCAACATTAGGTTCACCTGCACATACTTTGAGACATTTGTGATTAAGGGCTAACTTTGATTGATAATTACAGTACAGGCCAAAAGTTTGGACACACCTTCTCATTTCAACGCGTTTTTCTTTATTTCCATGACTATTTACATTGTAGATTGTCACTGAAGGCATCAAAACATATGGAGTTATGTACTCAACAAAATGGAAAACATCTTGTATATTCTAGTTCCTTCAAAATAGCCACCCTTTGCTCTGATTACGGCTTTGCACACTCTTGGCGTTCTCTCCGTGAGCTTCAAGAGGTAGTCATCTGAAATGGTGTTCACTTCGCATGTGTGTTTGAAGCTCATGGAGAGAATGCCAAGAGTGTGCAAAGCAGTAATCAGAGCAAAGGGTGGCTATTTTGAAGAAAATAGACTATAAAACATGTTTTCAGTTTTGTTGAGTACATAACTCCATATGTTTTGATGCCTTCAGTGACAATCTACAATGTAAATAGTCATGGAAATAAAGAAAATGCATTGAGAGAGGAGAAGGTGTGTCCAAACTTTTGGTCTGTACTGTATAAGTAAACTTTGAATTCAGAAAAATTATTTGTCATTTGCCAAAATGTAAAATTTGATTTCTAAAAATGTCCCTGGTTTTAAGAGCTAAATACTTATTTTAGTCATTTACTTTCATCTTAATCTTAGCATGAATAATATTTTGTCTATTCTAGTTTAAAAAATGTTAAAACTGAGAAAATAACTATTCCATCCATCCATTTTCTACCGCTTGTCCCTTTTTATTTTGGTTTTCACCACACAGAAAATCATCTTTAAGAAATCTGCAACAACCCGAGGATGCTAAATTTAAACATTACGAGTTAAGTAATGCTTGTTTTCAGAGTAAAATACTTATTTCTATCTTAAAAGTCCCGCTAATTTCTAAATAGACAAATCTTAAAGGCCTACTGAAAGCCACTACTAGCGACCACGCAGTCTGATAGTTTATATATCAATGATGACATCTTAACATTGCAACACATGCCAATACGGCCGGGTTAACTTATAAAGTGACATTTAAAATTTCCCAGGAAATATCCGGCTGAAACATCGCGGTATGATGACGTATGCGCGTGACGAAGTCAGTATAACGGAAGTTATGGTACCCCGTAGAATCCTATACAAAAAGCTCTGTTTTCATTTCATAATCCCACAGTATTCTGGACATCTTTTGCAATGTGTTTAATGAACAATGAAGGCTGCAAAGAAGACAGTTGTAGGTGGGATCGGTGTATTAGCAGCGGACTACAGCAACACAACCAGGAGGACTTTGTTGGAGCGCTAGCCGCGCTAGCCGCCGACCTCACCTTGACTTCCTACGTCTCCGGGCCGCCAAACGCATCGGGTGAAGTCCTTCGTCTTTCTGCCGATCGCTGGAACGCAGGTGAGCACGGGTGTTGATGAGCAAATGAGGGCTGGCTGGCGTAGGTGGAGAGCTAATGTTTTTAGCATAGCTCTGTGCGGTCCGGTTGCTAAGTTAGCTTCAATGGCGTCGTTAGCAACAGCATTGTTAACCTTCGCCAGCCTGGAAAGCATTAACCGTGTATTTACATGTCCACGGTTTAATAGTATTGTTGATTTTCTATCTATCCTTCCAGTCAGGGGTTTATTTCTTTTGTTTCTATATGCAGTTAAAGCACGATGCTATCACGTTAGCTCGTAGCTAAAGCATTTCGCCGATGTATTGTCGTGGAGATAAAAGGCACTGAATGTCCATTTCGCACTCTCGACTCTCATTTTCAAGAGGATATAGTATCCGAGGTGGTTTAAAATACAAATCCGTGATCCACAATAGAAAAAGGAGAGAGTGTGGAATCCAATGAGCCAGCTTGTACCTAAGTTACGGTCAGAGCGAAAAAAGATACGTCCTGCACTGCCTCTCAAGTCCTTCACTGTAACGTTCCTCATCTACGAATCTTTCATCCTCGCTCAAATTAATGGGGTAATCATCACTTTCTCGGTCCAAATCTCTCTCGCTCCATTGTAAACAACGGGGAATTGTGAGGAATACTAGCTCCTGTGACGTCACGCTACTTCCGCTACAGGCAAGGCTTTTTTTTATCAGCGAGCAAAAGTTGCGAACTTTATCGTCGATTCTCTCTACTAAATCCTTTCAGCAAAAATATGGCAATATCGCGAAATGATCAAGTATGACACATAGAATGGATCTGCTATTCCCGTTTAAATTAAAAAAAATCATTTCAGTAGGCCTTTAAATTAAGTAGTAAAATTAACTAGCTGCATGGACAGATAATTCCACTAGTTTTTAGCATTTTTTTTCCTAAAATTTTCTTTTTTCCCCATATTTTGTCAGCCATTTTTTGCACAGCATGTCGAACATTGGTGTTTTGGAGCACGTGCCACCAATAGATGTAAAAATCCTACCTTATCTTACATTTTCTGTTGTTTTGTCGTAGCCTGACACAGAGGGGGAGGAGCTTAACTCTGTTAGAGGAATGCTTTCCGTCCTTTTGGCCGTCCTTAGAAATCACTAGCTTAGGCTTTCGTTCTGCTAGAAGAGTCACACACATGGTGAGCTCGCCCTGTTTCGTTATCTTGGAGCTTGGAGAACGAGTAGGTGAGTTAACTTTCAGTTTCGATATCCGTTGAGGCAGAGGCGACCTAGTTGGACAAAAGCAAGAAAGAAGGGCGACCATTTTCAGAGATTCCTCCGACCTCTAGACAGTTCCATGGTATCCTGCTGAAATCTATGTATTGAATGAATAGAGAATCCTTTTGAATCGGGAAAATATCGTTTTTGAATCGAGAATCGTGTTGAATTGAAAAAAAAATCGATTTTGAATCGAATCGTGACCCCAAGAATCGATATTGAATCGAATCGTGGGACACCCAAAGATTCGCAGCCCTAGTAAACAACCTCAAAGTGATACAGTGTATTAAAAAAATAAAAATAATAAAAAACAAATCAAAATAAAAACTAGAACAGCCAAATAGCTAGAACTAGTATGCATATATCTAAAAAAAAAAAAAAAAAGGCGTTTTAAAAAGAAGGGTTTTTAATCCTTTTTTTTTTAAATCATCCACAGTCTGTGGTGCCCTCAGGTGGTCAGGGAGAGCGCTCCACAGACTGGGAGCGGCGGAGCAGAAAAGCTTAAAAGCTGTGTTACTAATCACTTTATGTCTAAAAAGTGCTCCCACCCAGAACTGCGTACAATCTCTGTAACACTTTAGTATGGGGAACATATTCACCATTAATTAGTTGCTTATTAACATGCAAATTAGTAACATATTGGCTCTTAACTAGTCATTATTAAGTACTTTTTAATGCCTTATTCGGCATGGCCTTATTATACAACCAATTATAAACCCTAACCAAATAACTCTAAATGAAGTCTTTGTACTTAGAATATGTTCCCCTAGTGTCCAAATAACTCTAAATGAAGTCCTTGTTACTTAGAATATGTTCCCCATACTAAAGTGTGACCACAATCTCGCACCAAAATGCACAAACCTTACGATTTGACAATGTTCGATATGGGTGTCAAACATTGTAACAACATTTCTAAGTCAGAAAAGACTCAATTCATCCCAGGTGCCCTTTAAAAAAGGTCCTGGCAAGCATGACGTGCAAATGTTGTTTTGTGTCAGTGCAACGTGTCATGCTCCTCTCACATCGGGTTTGCAACAAGTTAAGACTCGTCATCGCCGTCCTTGAAGGTTTCAGTTTGGGGGAAACTGCAGGGGATGTCGCCTCTTGATATTTGCATTCTAAGGGCTAATTGCACCCCACTCGTGCCCCCCGGGGGGATGTAACATGGTGGCGGTAGAGAGAGAGAGAGAGAGAGTGTGAATGACTATTATAAAAGAAAATAGGACACTTGTCTTCAGAAAACTGAGCAACGTCGCCCTGCAAAAGTCTCCCTCCCGACTTAGGACAGGCGGAATGAGCATTTCATCAATATAATGAGCAGCGAAGCAATATTAGTGTGTTTTGTACTGCTGCAATCTCATCTAAAGTCTTCTTGTGTACACCAGGGGTGTCCACACTTTTTCCACTGAGGGCCCCACACTGAGAAGAGTGCTGGGGACCCGGAGGAGTCTCAGTCATAAAATGTTTAAAAATAAATCATATATTTCTATATTAGGGATGTCCGATAATGGCTTTTTGCCGATATCCGATATTCCGATATTGTCCAACTCTTTAATTACCGATACCGATATCAACCGATACCGATATCAACCGATATATACAGTCGTGGAATTAACACATTATTATGCCTAATTTGGACAACCAGGTATGGTGAAGATAAGGTACTTTTTTAAAAAATTAGTAAAATAAGATAAATAAATTAAAAACATTTTCTTGAATAAAAAAGAAAGTAAAACAATATAAAAACAGTTACATAGAAACTAGTAATGAATGAAAATGAGTAAAATTAAGTGTTAAAGGTTAGTACTATTAGTGGAGCAGCAGCACGCACAATCATGTGTGCTTACGGACTGTATCCCTTGCAGACTGTATTGATATATATTGATATATAATGTAGGAAGCAGAATATTAATAACAGAAAGAAACAACCCTTTTGTGTGAATGAGTGTAAATGGGGGAGGGAGTTTTTTTGGGTTGGTGCACTAATTGTAAGTGTATCTTGTGTTTTTTATGTTGATTTAATTTAAAAAATAAAAAAAAAGCGATACCGATAATAAAAAAAACGATACCGATAATTTCCGCTATTACATTTTAACGCATATATCTCTATTCTATATATATATGATTTATTATCAACACACATATATATGTATATGTATATATATATATATATATATATATATATATATATATATATGTATATATATATATATATATATATATATATATATATATATATATATATATATATATATATATATATATATATATATATATATATATATATATATATTATCGGCCGATATATGCGTTAAAATGTAATATCGGAAATTATCGGTATCGGTTTTTTATTATCGGTATCGGGTTGTTTTTTTTGTTTTTTTTTTTAATTAAATCAACATAAAAAACACAAGATACACTTACAATTAGTGCACCAAGCCAAAAAACCTCCCTCCCCCATTTACATTCATTCACACAAAAGGGTTGTTTCTTTCTGTTATTAATATTCTGCTTCCTACATTATATATCAATATATATCAATACAGTCTGCAAGGGATACAGTCCGTAAGCACACATGATTGTGCGTGCTGCTGCTCCACTAATAGTACTAACCTTTAACAGTTAATTTTACTCATTTTCATTCATTACTAGTTTCTATGTAACTGTTTTTTATATTGTTGTACTTTCTTTTTTATTCAAGAAAATGTTTTTAATTTATTTATATTATTTTACTAATTTTTTTAAAAAGTACCTTATCTTCACCATACCTGGTTGTCCAAATTAGGCATAATAATGTGTTAATTCCACGTCTGCATATATCGGTTGATATCGGTATCGGTAATTAAAGAGTTGGACAATATCAGAATATCGGATATCGGCAAAAAGCCATTATCGGACATCCCTAATATATATATATATATATATATATATATATATATATATATATATATATATATATATATATATATATATATATACTACCGTTCAAAAGTTTGGGGTCACCCAAACAATTTAGTGGAATAGCCTTCATTTCTAAGAACAAGAATAGACTGTCGAGTTTCAGATGAAAGTTCTCTTTTTCTGGCCATTTTGAGGGTTTAATTGACCCCACAAATGTGATGCTCCAGAAACTCAATCTGCTCAAAGGAAGGTCAGTTTTGTATCTTCTGTAACGAGCTAAACTGTTTTCAGATGTGTGAACATGATTGCACAAGGGTTTTCTAATCATCAATTAGCCTTCTGAGCCAATGAGCAAACACATTGTACCATTAGAACACTGGAGTGATAGTTGCTGGAAATGGGCCTCTATACACCTATGTAGATATTGCACCAAAAAGCAGACATTTGCAGCTAGAATAGTCATTTACCACATTAGCAATGTATAGAGTGTATTTCTTTAAAGTTAAGACTAGTTTAAAGTTATCTTCATTAAAAAATAAGGACATTTTAATGTGACCCCAAACTTTTGAACGGTAGTGTACATAAGTCGCACTGGAGTATAAGTTGCATTTTTTGGGGAAATTTATTTGCTAAAAGCCAACAGCAAGAATAGACATTTGAAAGGCAATTTCAAATAAATAAAGAATAGTGAACAACAGGCTGAATAAGTGTACGTTATATGAGGCATAAATAACCAACTGAGAAGGTGCCTGGTATGTTAACGTAACATATTATGGTAAGAGTCGTTCAATTAACTATAACATATAGAACAGTCGTGTCCAAAATTTTCCACTGAGGGCCTCACATTGAAAAATCAAAGCACGCGGGGGCCCATTTTGATATTTTCTCCATTTTCAAAACCAATACAATATACACTTCTTTTTTTTTTTTGACCTTTGGGGCTCATTCAAGTTAGGTCCTAGGGACCCAGAAGGGTTTCAGTCTTAAAAAAGGTTCAAAATAAGTCACCCAATTTTTGGGGACAAAAATACAAAATGTACAAATATTTTTCCCAAAAAGATTTTCAAAGTGGAATATTTGATGTGAAGTAATTTGATCCTTAAATAGGTCAATAATTCATAGCAAAATCGATTTGAATTTTTATTTGTATTTATTTTTTTTAGCAAAGACAGGTGTTTTTTAATTCCACTAACATTTTTGGGGATCCAAAAGTGCCCCACTCATAAAATGGTCATGCTTTCTTTTGTATTTTTTTTTTTACATCCAACACTTAAATCTCTATATCAGCTTCAGATAATATATATCAGGGGTCACCAACCTTTTTGAAACCAAGAGCTACTTCTTGGGTACTGATTAATGCGAAGGGCTACCAGTTTGATACACACTTATATAAATTGCCAGAAATAGCCAATTTGCTCAATTTACCTTGAACTCTATGTTATTATTAATAATTAATGATATTTACACTTAATTGAACGGTTTAAAAGAGGAGAAAACACGAAAAAAATGACAATTACATTTTGAAACATAGTTTATCTTCAATTTCGACTCTTTAAAATTCAAAATTCAACCGAAAAAAAGAAGAGAAAAACTAGCTAATTCGAATCTTTTTGAAAAAATTAAAAACATAATTTATGGAGCATCATTAGTCATTTTTCCTGATTAAGATTAATTTTAGAATTTTGATGACATGTTTTAAATAGGTTAAAATCCAATCTGCACTTTGTTAGAATATATAACAAATTAGACCAAGCTATATTTCTAAAAAGACAAATCATTATTTCTTCTAGATTTTCCAGAACAAAAATTTTAAAAGAAATTAACAAGACTTTGAAATAAGATTTAAATTTGATTCTACATATTTTCTAGATTTGCCAGAATAATTTTTTTGAATTTTAATAATAATAAGTCTGAAGAAATATTTCACAAATATTCTTTGTCGAAAAAACAGAAGCTTAAATGAAGAATTAAATTAAAATGTATTTATTATTCTTTACAATAGAAAAAATAAATGTATTTGAACATTGATTTAAATTGTCAGGAAAGAAGAGGAAGGAATTTAAAAGGTAAAAAGGTATATGTGTTTAAAAATCCTAAAATCATTTTTAAGGTTGTATTTTTTCTCTAAAATTGTCTTTCTGAAAGTTATAAGAAGCCAAGTAAAAAAAATTAATGAATTTATTTAAACAAGTGAAGACCAAGTCTTTAAAATATTTCCTTGGATTTTCAAATTCTATTTGATTTTTGTCTCTCTTGGAATTAAAAATGTCGGGCAAAGCGAGACCAGCTTGCTAGTAAATAAATAAAATTTAAAAAATAGAGGCAGCTCACTGGTAAGTGCTGCTATTTGAGCTATTTTTAGAACAGGCCAGCAGGCTACTCATCTGGTCCTTACGGGCTATCTGGTGCCCGCGGGCACCGCGTTGGTGACCACTGATATATAGTGTAATTAGTTTAGTATATTTATAATAACAATCAATATAATAATTAGTATAATTAGTATTAGTATATAATTTGTATGTATTTTTTAAAATAATTTTCATATTTTTGTTGTTTTTTTCGTTTGTTGTATTTGTGCCCTTTTTGTCCTTAAATCAGTCAATAATTCATAGCAACATTGATTTTGACTCATTATTTTTTTTTGGAAAAATTATTTTAAAAAATGTTGTTTTTAGAGTCAACAATGCAACTTTTTTTCTCGTTGCATTTCACCTATTTGCTCTTTTATTCCACGTTTTAATGTTTTAAAGAAAAATGTTTTAGTACCGTATTTCCTTGAATTGCCGCGGGGAATATAGTATTCGCCTGCCTAGAATTACAGCCGGGTCAAACTCGTTTCGCAAAATAATTAGCGCATGCTTGGCACTTCCGCCGGGTCAAATATGAGTCATTAAATGACTTCCGCCTCCTGGTGGTAGAGGGCGCTAGTGATCCTTCTTGCGACTGCTGGTACTGCAGAAGACCGGTGCTGCAGAAGAAGACAACGGACAGCAAGAGTGAGGAGCCATTGTTTGCTTGCACTTTTACCATGGAGGATTACATATCTAAAATAAAACAGTTTTCTAAACTGGACTTTCAATCGAAGCAGGAGGTAATACTTAAAGGAAGATCTCCATCGAGACAGAGAGACTTTTAAAACTGAAGAAAGATAAGGAAGACTTCTATAGGAGCTGCGCATGGACTCATTTATACCTAAAGGTAAGACCATAATAACGTTTTTTTTATTAAATGTGCTTTTCATGATAAGGTAAGCGCCGGAGTGAGAAGAGGTTTTAAAATAATTAACGCATGCTTGTCAATCCCGCATGCTTTTGGTAAACGCAGGAGTGAGAAGAGGTTTTAAATTAATTGGCGCCCCTGCGGCTATTCAAGGAAATATGGTATTTTTAGAATGATGTGCCGCGGGCCGGCAAAACATGAGCTGCGGGCCGCAAATGGCTCCCGGGCCACACTTTGGACACCCCTGATATAGAACATGCTATATGTTTACCAAACAATCTGTCACTCCTAATCGCTAAATCCCATGAAATCTTATACGTCTAGTCCCTTACGTGAATGAGCTAAATAATATTATTTGATATTTTACGGTAATGTGTTGAAAAAATTATGCACATGTCAAACTACTTCCTTAACGTAAATGACCGCCATAACCACAACACCAGGGGGAGCTCCACTAACCACGTTAAACCCAGATTCCGAACTAACAAAGGTCTTAACTCATTCTCTTTCTATGCCACATCAATGTGGAATGCGCTCCCAACAGGTATAAAAGAAAGGGCATCTCTATCCTCCTTCAAAACCGCAATAAAAGTTCACCTCCAGGCAGTTACAACCCTAAACTAACACCCTCCCCGGATTGCTAACAATCAGATGTAAACAATCAAATGCAGATACTTTTTCTTATGCCTTCTGATCTCTCTCTCTCTCTCTCTCTCTCTCTCTCTCTCTCTCTCTCTCTCTCTCTCTCTCTCTCTCTCTCTCTCTCTCTCTCTCTCTCTCTCTCTCTCTCTCTCTCTCTCTCTCTCCACTACTTGATGTCCATATCGCACCCCCGGCAAAGCTATGAAAAAAACTGCGACTTATAGTCCGAAAAATACGGTAGTACTTTTTGGAAAGTTCCGCGGGGCCCTTGGACAAATTAGTGGCGAGCCGCACTTTGAACACCCCTGATGAACACGGTGAAAATTGTCCAAAGTGAAAGAAAATGAAAAAAGACCATATATGTGTTTGTATTGGCAAAAAGCTCGGGGGGTCAAAGGTGACCGCATAAACCCACCATTAGTTAGGTTGGTACGCATGAGTGTTGGACATGTGAATTGGAGCGCAGAGTCATCAATTCAACACGTGTCTCAAGGCTACATTGTTGTTTTTTGGCCCGACTTTAGGTGGGGAAAACCCCTCCATGGATCCAAACCAATAACGGCATTAAGTTAATTAATTATCCGTAATATTTTGTGGCAGCATGAACAATCAATCGGACAGTTTTCTTCTCTTAAGACAGGGGTGTGACGCTTGTTTTCGTCAAGGGCCACATTAGGGCTGTCCTTAGAGGGCCGCCTGTCACAGCCAATAATAAATGAATCTTCCTATATATTTGAATAGTATACACAACCCAAAAGCAGTGAAGTTGGCACGTTGTGTAAATGGTAAATAAAAACAGAATACAATGATTGGCAAATACTTTTCAACTTATATTCAATTGAATAGACTGTAGAGACAAGATATTTAACGTTCCAACTGGTAAACTTGGTTATTTTTTGCAACTATTAGCTTATTTGGAATTGGATGCCTGCAATGTGTTTCAAAAAAGCTGGCACAAGTGGCAAAAAAGACTGAGAAAGTTGAGGAATGCTCATCAAACACTTATTTGGAACATCCCACAGG
This sequence comes from Entelurus aequoreus, assembly GCF_033978785.1. Taxonomy (NCBI): domain Eukaryota; kingdom Metazoa; phylum Chordata; class Actinopteri; order Syngnathiformes; family Syngnathidae; genus Entelurus; species Entelurus aequoreus. The sequence goes on from NC_084742.1 coordinate 69,554,924, forward strand.
TGAACAGGCAAATTGGGAACAGGTGGGTGCCATGATTGGGTGTCAAAAGTAGATTCCATGAAATGCTCAGTCATTCACAAACAAGGACGGGGCGAGGGTCACCACTTTGTCAACAAATGCGTGAGCAAATTGTTGAAGAACAACATTTCTCAACCAGCTATTGCAAGGAATTTAGAGATTTCACCATCTACGCTCCGTAATATCATCAAAAGGTTCAGAGAATCTGGAGGAATCACTGCACATAAGCGGTGATATTACGGACCTTCGACCACTCAGGTAATACCGCATCCAAAAGCGACATCAGTGTGTAAAGGATATCACCACATGGGCTCAGGAACACTTCAGAAAACCACTGTCGGTAACTACAGTTGGTCGCTACATCTGTAAGTGCAAGTTACAACTCGACTATGCAAAGCGAAAGCCATTTATCAACAACACCCAGAGACGCTGGGCCCGAGCTCATCTAAGATGGACTGATGCAAAGTGGAAAAGTGTTCTGTGGTCTGACGAGTCCACATGTCAAATTGTTTTTGGAAATTGTGGACGTCCAAAGAGGAAAAGAACCATCCGGGCTGTTCTAGGCGCAAAGTGTAAAAGGCAGCATGTGTGATGGTATGGGGGTGTATTAGTGCCCAAGACATGGGTAACTTACACATCTGTGAAGGCACCATTAATGCTGAAAGGTACATACAGGTTTTGGAGCAACATATGTTGCCATGCAAGCGACGTTACCATGGACGCCCCTGCTTATTTCAGCAAGACAATGCCAAGCCACGTGTTACAACAGTGTGGCTTCGTAGTAAAAGAGTGCGGGTACTAGACTGGCCTGCCTGTAGTCCAGACCTGTCTCCCATTGAAAATGTGTGAAGCCTAAAATAGCACAAGGGAGACCCCCGGACTGTTGAACAACTTAAGCTGTACATCAAGCAAGAATGGGAAAGAATTCCACTTGAAAAACTTCAAAAATTGGTCTCCTCAATTCCCATATGTTTACTGAGTGTTGTTAAAAGGAAAGGCCATGTAACACAGTGGTGAACATGCCCCTGTGACTACTTTTTTGCAATGTGTTGCTGCCACAAAATGATAAGTTAATGATTATTTGCAAAGAAATATGAAGTTTCTCAGTGTGAACATTAAATATCTTGTCTTTGCAGTCTATTCAATTGAAAATAAGTTGAAAAGGATTTGCAAATCATTGTACCGTATTTCCTTGAATTGCCGCCGGGAATATAGTATTCGCCTGCCTAGAATTACAGCCGGGTCAAACTCGTTTCGCAAAATAATTAGCGCATGCTTGACACTTCCGCCGGGTCAAATATTAGTCATTAAATAACTCCCGACTCCTGGTGGTAGAGGGCGCTAGTGATCCTTCTTGCGACTACTGGTACTGCAGAAGACCGGTGCTGCAGAAGAAGACAACAAGCAGCAAGCGTGAGCAGCGATCGTTTGCTTGCACTTTTAACATAGAGGATTACATATCTAAAATAAAACAGTTTTCTAAACTGGACTTTCAATCGAAGCAGGAGGTAATAATTAAAGGAATATTTCCATCGAGACAGAAAGACTTTTAAAACTGAAGAAAGATAAGGAAGACTGCTTTTGATCAGAAGCAGCTGCACATGGACTCATTTATAGGTAAAGGTAAGACCATAATTAAGTTTTTTTTATTAAATGTGCTTTTCATGATAAGGTAAGCGCCGGAGTGAGAAGAGGTTTTAAAATAATTAGCGCATGCTTGCCCATTCCGCATGCTTTTGGTAAGCGCAGGAGTGAGAAGAGGTTTTAAGTTAATTAGCGCCCCGGCAGCTATTCAAGGAAATACGGTATTCTGTTTTTATTCACAATTTACACAAAGTGCCAACTTCACCGGTTTTGGGATTTGTAAAATGATGCGGGCGTGCCAGACCTGGCTTGACCTTGAGTTTGACACCTGTGTCTTAAGAAGAAGCCGATGAGACGACAAGGTCAACGTTCCTATTGTGTCCCCTAAGGAAGCACAAGTCCAGACCCGGGCTGAAGAAAGACTGATACGTGTCTATTGTGTTGGGACCAGGACACTCATGCTCATTGTCTGCCTCCATTATTGCTTCTTATATGGAAATACGTGGACATTCCAACCCAGGACAACTATTAAAAAAAAAACTTTTCTAATTTTCCATTTTTATTGTTTAATATGGCAGTCATGGATGAAATCATATATTATGGTCTTTCGCAATTATACTGGAATACATGGACATTTTTACACCCCCGACAATTATTGCCGCATAAAAAATAGTTATTATATTCCAGTATATGTAAGAAGTCACATCTTCTCCCTTGTGGTGTCATTTTTTTCCCTGATGTTGCCAAATGTGGTTCTTTTTTCCCCCCCCACTGAAATCCATAGTTGAGCTCAAAATTATTCATAACGTGGTATGAAAGTGTTTTTTTTTAATGTGGAGCATGAACGTGAGAGCAGTATTTCTATTCAGCTGTCTTAGTATTTGTACTTTTTCACATGTCCAGAATTATTTATAGCCATTCTTTGTACACCTTGGTTCTAAAAGGTCAGACGAAAACCAAAGCAATGCTTCTCATACAAAATAAGATGCATCCAATTTAGATTTACAGAACCCAAAACCAGTGAAGTTGGCACGTTGTGTGAATGGTAAATAAAAACAAAATATAATGATTTGCAAATCCATTTTAACTTATATTCAATTGAATAGACTGCAAAGACAAGATATTTAACGTTCAAACTGGTAAACGTTGTTGTTTTTCGCAAATATTAGCTCATTTTGAAATTTGATGCCTGCAACATGTTTCAAAAGAGCTTGCACAAGTGGCAAAAAAGACCTGAGAAAGTTGAGGAATGCTCATCAAACACTTATTTGGAACATCGCACAGGTGAGCAGGCTAATTGGGAACAGGTGGGTGCCATGATTGGGTGTAAAAGCAGCTTCCGTGAAATGCTCAGTCATTCACAAACAAGGACGGGGCGAGGGTCACCACTTTGTCAACAAATGCGCGAGCAAATTGTTTAAAAACAACATTTCTCAACCAGCTATTGCAAGGAATTTAGGGGATTTCACCATCTACGGTCCGTAAAATCATCAAAAGGTTCAGAGAATCTGGAGAAATCCCTGCCCGTAAGCGGGGATATTACGGACCTTCGGTCACTCGGGCAATACTGCATCAAAAAGCGACATCAGTGTGTAAAGGATATCACCACATGGGCTCAGGAACACTTCAGAAAACCACTGTCAGTAACTACAGTTGGTCTCTACTGGGGGTGTCCGATAATATCGGCAGTCCGATATTATCGGCCGATAAATACTTTAAAATGTAATATCGGAAATGATCGGTATCGGTTTCAAAATTATCGGTATCGGTTTCAAAAAGTACAATTTATGACTTTTTAAAACGCCGCTGTGTACACGGACGTAGGGAGAAGTACAGAGCGCCAATAAACCTTAAAGGCACTGCCTTTGCGTGCCGGCCCAGTCACATAATATCTACAACTTTTTACACACACAAGTGAATGCAAGGCATTCTTGGTCAACAGCCATACAGGTCACACGGAGGGTGGCCGTATAAACAACTTTAACACTGTTACAAATATGCGCCACACTGTGAACCCACACCAAACAAGAATGGCAAGCACATTTCGGGAGAACATCCGCACCGTAACACAACATAAACACAACAAATACCCAGAAACCCCTTGCAGCACTAACTCTTACGGGACGCTACAATATACACCCCCCGCCTCCCCCTACCCCAAAAACCTCGCCCCCCCCCTCAACCCCGCCCACCTCAACCTCCGCATGTCCCAAATTCCAAGCTGCTGTTTTGAGGCATGTTCAAAAAAAATAATGCACTTTGTGACTTCAATAATAAATATGGCAGTGCCATGTTGGCATTTTTTTTTTCCATAACTTGAGTTGATTTGTTTTGGAAAACCTTGTTACATTGTTTAATGCATCATCGGTTGATGTCGGAATAGGTAATTAAGAGTTGGACAATATCGGCAAAAAAGCCGTTATCGGACATCTCTAGTCTCTACATCTGTAAGTGCAAGTTAAAACTCTACTATGCAAAGCGAAAGCCATTTATCAACAACACCCAGAAACGCCGCCGGCTTCGCTGGGCCCCAGCTCATCTAAAATGGACTGATGCAAAGTGGACAAATATCTTGTCTTTGCAGTCTATTCAAGTTGAATACAAGTTGAAAAGGATTTGCAAATCATTGCATTCTGTTTTTATTTACCATTTACACAAACGTGCCAACTTCACTGCTTTTGGGGTTTTGTCGAAACAAAGCATAATATGACCCCTTTTAATGATGTCACCAGGCACAACATAAGAGAAGGAAGTGTTGCATGTGAGCATACACGGATACAAGGAAAGTGCTTTTTTTTTTTTTTTTTTTTTGCAAAGGAAGACAAAGGCTCCTCTTTTTTGTATTCCACACAGTCGTACCCTCCCCGTGTCAAATATGCATCGCCAGGAAAGAAGACATGGCTCCTCCCCCGCGTCTCCCTCCTCTTAAGCGAGTTAGCGGAGCCAGCCATTTCTCATTTGTAGCGACTAATTTGGCATGTGACAAACAGTCCTTCGCCGTCCCCTCTGTTAAGTCACTTTGTCTGGGGGTGGGAGGGGGGGGGTGTCTTTGTCCGTGGCACAATTGAGTAAACTCATTTTTCACGACGGAGCGTCTTCAATGATTTTCAAGGCCGTCACAATGACAGACGATTGCGACTGTGTCCGAATAAGACTCCTCAGGGCGGACATTTTCCGAGACTTTCTCCCCCCATAACGACCTACTTATTACCCTTGACACCAACTACCTCCACTTTTTTTTTGTACATTTTGTAAAGCATATTGTATTTTCCGGACTACACTGCAATAAACTGAAATCTAAGTAAGATTAAATACAAACCCCGTTTCCATATGAGTTGGGAAATGGTGTTAGATGTAAATATAAACGGAATACAACGATTTGCAAATCCTTTTCAAGCCATATTCAGTTGAATATGCTACCAAGACAACATATTTGATGTTGACGTTGATGTAACACGTGGCTTGGCATTGTCTTGCTGAAATAAGCAGGGGCGTCCATGGCAACGTTGCTTGGATGGCAACGTATGTTGCTCCAAAAGCTGTATGTACCTTTCAGCATTAATGGCGCCTTCACAGATGTGAAAGTTACCCATGTCTTGGGCACTAATACTTTCATCACACATGCTGGCTTTTCCACTTTGCGCCTATAACAATCCGGATGGTTCTTTTCCTCTTTGGTCCGGAGGTCACGACGTCCACAGTTTCCAAAAACAATTTGAAATGTGGACTCGTCAGACCACAGAACACTTTTCCACTTTGTATCAGTCCATCTTAGATGAGCTCGGGCCCAGCGAAGCCGACGGCGTTTCTGGGTGTTGTTGATAAACGGTTTCCGCCTCGCATAGGAGAGTTTTAACGTGCACTTACAGATGTAGCGACCAACTGTAGTTACTGACGGTGGGTTTCTGAAGTGTTCCTGAGCCCATGTGGTGATATCCTTTACACACTGATGTGGCTTGTTGATGCAGTACAGCCTGAGGGATGGAAGGTCACGGGCTTAGCTGCTTACCTGCAGTGATTTCTCCAGATTCTCTGAACCCTTTGATGATATTACGGAGCGTAGATGGTGAAATCCCTAAATTCCTTGCAATAGCTGGTAGAGAAAGGTTGTTCTTAAACTGTTCAACAATTTGCTCACGCATTTTTTGACAAAGTGGTGACCCTCGCCCCATCCAACGAGCTGAGGTCTTTTGAGAAGAGGATGAATAACCGCTTTTTTGAATGCTAGGAGAACAGTGCCGGAGGAAAGTGATATGTTTATAATATTTACCACTGATGGGCCTAATAATACAAAAAGCTCCTTGATAAGTTTCCCAGGAAGTGGGTCAAGTAAACATGTTGTTTGTTTTGTCCCACCTACACGCCGTAATAATTCCTCTAATGTTATTTCATCAAAAAGAGAGAGACTATTTTGGAGGGCGGTATCCGTCGTATATACAGTCGTATCTGTGTTAATAGAACCCAGTTGTAGCTGGGATGCTAATGTCTTTAGCATAGCTCTGTCGAGGTCCCGTAGCTAAGTTAGCTTCAATGGCGTCGTTAGCAACAGCATTGCTAGGCTTCGCCAGGCGGTACAGCATTAACCGTGTGGTTACAGGTCCAGAGTTTGGTAGTATTGTTGATCTTCTGTCTATCCTTCCAGTCAGGGGCTTGTTTCTTTTGTTTCTATCTGCATTTAAGCACGACACTATCACGTTAGCTCCGTAGCTAAAGTGCTTCGCCGATGTATTGTCGTGGAGATAAAAGTCACTGTGAATGTCCATTTCGCGTTCTCCACTCTCATTTTCAAGAGGATATAGTATCCCAGGTGGTTTAAAATACAAATCTGTGATCCACAATAGAAAAAGGAAGGAGTGTGGAATCCAATGAGCCAGCTCAGAGCGAAAAAAGATGCGTCCTGCACTGCACTCTAGTCCTTCACTCTCACGTTCCTCATCCACAAATCTTTCATCCTGGCTCAAATTAATGGGGTAATCGTCGCTTTCTCGGTCCGAATCTCTCTCGCTGCTGGTGTAAACAATGAGGAAATGTGAGGAACTTTTCAACCTGCGACGTCACGCTACTTCCGGTACAGGCAAGGCTTTTTTTAATCAGCGACCAAAAGTTGCGAACTTTATCGTCCATGTTCTCTACTAAATCCTTTCAGCAAAAATATGGCAATATCGCGAAATGATCGAGTATGACACATAGAATGGATCTGCTATCCCCGTTTAAATACGAAAATTTAATTTCAGTAGGCCTTTAATCTCCTTTCTAATGAGTTCAATTGTCTTATTAAAGAAATTCATAAAGTCATCTGCCGAGTGGGTGGAGCTACTGGGAGGAGTCCCTTGTTGGGTTAGCGATGCTACTGTACTAAACAAAAATTATGGTACTAGGTCGCGTTGCGCCGGCGGACGGAGGGGGGGGGGGGGGGGGGGGGGGCGGAGGTGTTAAACGGTGGCATTGTTGTGTGTGGACACGGATAAGGTTAGGTGGGATTTACCCTGGATAACCTCAATCTAAGTCTAGCATGCAATAACCTGTGATAGGAGATAGATTTGGGAGACTTTCAAACCCAAATCAGAGTGGACGTATCATCTGGCACTCGTGTGCCGTCAAGTTGGTGGGGGCGTGTGTGATTGGAACGCAGCGGCAGGCTATTTGCTGGCGAAGGCCGGAATGAGGGCGGGGCCAGACGAGCAGACTCGCCTCCACTCTCACGCACTCCCAACACACACACACACACACACACACACTCCAGATAGAGACGCCACCTCGCTCGGACCTTCTCAAGGATGCCTCGATGCATCTGCAGAGTGCCTCCGTGACCTTTAAGACGGGGAGGGAAGAGAGGAGGAGTTGAAGGCGCGTGCTGCGGATATGTAGTTTGTTGAGTGAACGCGGACAGAAAGATGCTTTTCCTGGAGGTAAGAGCTGGAATTGTGTGTGTGTGTGTGAATGGAAGTGTGTTTATGTGGCCTCGCTGCGGCTGTGTTAAGTGTCCCGACCCATTTGGCCCTGAAATAACACTTCACCAGTGAAAGAGAGATGACCTCGGCCTTTGAACTCCGCTATTTAATGCCTTTTCCTAAACCGCCGGGGAGCATTTGCTTCTTTTTTTGAGCTATAAAAGTGAAATCTAATGCTTTTTATATAATGAGTTGTACACACTAGCTCAGGGGTCACCAACCTTTTTGAAAGCAAGAGCTACTTCTTGGGTAGTGATTAATGTGAAGGGCTACCAGTTTGATACACACTTGGATAAATTGCCACAAATAGCCAATTTGCTCAATTTACCTTGAACTCTATGTTATTATTAATAATTAATGATATTTACACTTAGTTGGACGGTTTAAAAGAGGAGAAAACACGAAAAAAATGACAATTAAATTTTGAAACATAGTTTATCTTCAATTTCGACTCTTTAAAATTCAAAATTCAACCGAAAAAAAGAAGAGAAAAACTAGCTCATTCGAATCTTTTCGAAAAAATTTGAAAATAATTTATGGAACATCATTAGTTTAATTTAAGATTAATTTTAGAATTTTGATGACATGTTTTAAATAGGTTAAAATCCAATCTGCACTTTGTTAGAATATATAACAATTGGACCAAGCTATATTTCTAACAAAGACAAATCATTATTTCTTCTAGATTTTCCAGAACAAAAACTTTAAAAGAAATTCAAAAGACTTTGAAATAAGATTTCAATTTGATTCTACAGATTTTCTAGATTTGCCAGAATAATTTTTTTGAATTTTAATCATAATAAGTTTGAAGAAATATTTCACAAATATTCTTTGTCGAAAAAACAGAAGCTAAAATGAAGAATTAAATTAAAATGTATTTATTATTCTTTACAATAGAAAAACAAATTTACTTGAACATTGATTTAAATTGTCAGGAAAGAAGAGGAAGGAATTTAAAAGGTAAAAAGGTATATGTGTTTAAAAATCCTAAAATCATTTTTAAGGTTGTATTTTTTCTCTAAAATTGTCTTTCTGAAAGTTATAAGAAGCAAAGTAAAAAAAATGAATGAATTTATTTAAACAAGTGAAGACCAAGTCTTTAAAATATTTCCTTGGATTTTCAAATTCTATTTGAGTTTTGTCTCTCTTAGAATTAAAAATGTCGGGCAAAGCGAGACCAGCTTGCTAGTAAATAAATACAATTTAAAAAATAGAGGCAGCTCACTGGTAAGTGCTGCTATTTGAGCTATTTTTAGAACAGGCCAGCGGGCTACTCATCTGGTCCTTACGGGCTACCTGGTGCCCGCGGGCACCGCGTTGGTGACCCCTGCACTAGCTCATATCTCAATGCTTTTTTTTTAAAAAGTAAATGAGAATAATGTTTTGGACCTACTAATTCCTGCTTGCGGTGAAGGAGAAACCCCCTGAAAAGTGTCATTGAGGCGGGGGAGGAGCAGGCGGTTAACCGTTAGTGGGTTACATCTGGCCCGTGTTTACACAGGCCCCGATGTTCCTGCTCTGTAGATCCACTATTAAAACCCTTCCCTCTCTCACGTCCCCCCTGCTGCCTGCATTTAGGACTAAGTTGTTGTTGTTTTCCACAAAGACATTTTTTTTGGGGGGGGGGTGGAGAAGGATGCAGGGGTTGGGAAAGTCACTCAAGTTTTAGAGATTTTTTTAGATCAAAACATGGATATAAAGTTTTTTTGACATGATTTGTTCATTTGTTGAAGGCAGTCTTGAGAATATTTCAGAGCTGGGCAAATATTTTGACTCGGGGGGCCACACTGAGAGGAACAAATGTGTCTGGGGTGCCAATGTGTATGTGTGTATAAATCATATGTACACACTTGGCTGTAAAAACCTGCTGTACAGTATGTGTGTTTGGGTCCCTTTTTTTCCAGGAGTCCGATAGACAGACCACCTAAAAAAAAACGGATTGGAATTTTACAGTTTTTTACTGAATGGGACACCTAGAATGTGCAAACCCCGTTTCCATATGAGTTGGGAAATTGTGTTAGATGTAAATATAAACGGAATACAATGATTTGCAAATAATTTTCAAGCCATATTCAGTTGAATATGCTACAAAGACAACATATTTGACGTTCAAACTGATAAACGTTGTTGTTTTTTTGAGCAAATAATCATTAACTTTAGAATTTGATGGCAGCAACACGTGACAAAGAAGTTGGGAAAGGTGGCAATAAATACTGATAAAGTTGAGGAATGCTCATCAAACACTTATTTGGAACATCCCACAGGTGAACAGGCAAATTGGGAACAGGTGGGTGCCATGATTGGGTATAAAAGTAGATTCCATGAAATGCTCAGTCATTCACAAACAAGGATGGGGCGAGGGTCACCACTTTGTCAACAAATGCGTGAGCAAATTGTTGAACAGTTTAAGAACAACCTTTCTCAAGCAGCTATTGCAAGGAATTTAGGGATTTCACCATCTACGCTCCGTAATATCATCAAAGGGTTCAGAGAATCTGGAGAAATCACTGCACGTAAGCAGCTAAGCCCGTGACCTTCCATCCCTCAGGCTGTACTGCATCAACAAGCGGCGACAGTGTGTAAAGGATATCACCACATGGGCTCAGAAACCCACTGTCAGTAACTACAGTTGGTCGCTACATCTGTAAGTGCAAGTTAAAACTCTCCTATGCAAGGCGAAAACCGTTTATCAACAACACCCAGAAACGCCGTCGGCTTCGCTGGGCCCGAGCTCATCTAAGATGGACTGATACAAAGTGGAAAAGTGTTCTGTGGTCTGACGAGTCCACATTTCAAATTGTTTTTGGAAACTGTGGACGTCGTGTCCCCCAGAACAAAGAGGAAAAGAACCATCTGGATTGTTATAGGCGCAAAGTTGAAAAGGCAGCATGTGTGATGGTATGGGGGTGTATTAGTGCCCAAGACATGGGTAACTTACACATCTGTGTAGGCGTCATTAATGCTGAAAGGTACATACAGCTTTTGGAGCAACATATGTTACCATGGACGCCCCTGCTTATTTCAGCAAGACAATGTCAAGCCACGTGTTACATCAACGTGGCTTCATAGTAAAAGAGTGCGGGTACTAGACTGGCCTGCCTGTAGTCCAGACCTGTCTCCCATTGAAAATGTGTGGCACCTAAAATAGCAGAAGGGAGACCCCCGGACTGTTGAACAACTTAAGCTGTACATCAAGCAAGAATGGGAAAGAATTCCACCTGAGAAGCTTCAAAAATGTGTCTCCTCAGTTCCCAAACCTTTACTGAGTGTTGTTAAAAGGAAAGGCCATGTAACACAGTGGTGAACATGCCCTTTCCCAACTACTTTGGCACGTGTTGCAGCCATGAAATTCTAAGTTAATTATTATTTGCAAAAAAAAAAAAAAGTTTATGAGTTTGAACATGAAATATGTTGTCTTTGTAGTGCATTCAACTGAATATGGCTTGAAAAGGATTTGCAAATCTTTGTATTCCGTTTATATTTACATCTAACACCATTTCCCAACTCATAAAGGTCTAAAAAATGATGTAGAACGAAAATGTTAAAGGGTCGTATTTTGTCCAGCTCTGGTATATTTGGTATGGTAGCTCCTCGTGCAACACTTCAAAAACAAGTCGTTACTGCAGCGAAAAACTGTCATTGATGGAGAGCCACCAAATAAAGACTTCAATCTAATCACGCTGCTCCTAACTAGCTTACGCGGGACAAAAGTGTGGAGCAGCTGAAAATACAACATATCTCCAAAAAGATAACATTATCTATCCAGCCATAAAACCTGATGAATTAGTCACAGAAGAACAAAGCCACGTTCAAATCCTCCTTTGTCCCGTGACAGGAGCTTTGCTTTGGCCTTTAACAGCATTTTTAATGTGCAAATGTCATGTTTTGAGGCCCTGGGCTTTCTTAGATGGAACTGTATGCTAATTGGGGGACTTCTCATACTTGTGTGTCTGCACAAGGCTTTAAGGCAGGGGTGTCCAACTTGTTTTTATTGAGGGCCACATGGCATGTCACAGTGAATAATGCATTAATAATAATGTATGAAGATTCGACTCATGATATTGATGGACAATTGCCTTTTGTATTTTATTATTTTATATTTAATTTTTTACATACACCGTAAAAGAAAAAAAAAAACCTTGACATTTTAGAATAGAAAAACACTGGCAGTTCAGTTGCCAGAATTTTACCGTAAATATTGCGCTGTTTTTTTTAGCATTTTACTGCAAATTAAAAAATAAAACTACCCTTCTTTTTTTCACAGTAAAAAACTGGCAGCTCAGTTGCCAGAATTTTATCGTAAAAAGGCGGTGGTTTTACTGCATATTACTTTAAATTGGAAAAACGGTACTACAGTTTTTTTAAGGTAAAATTCTGATGACTGAGCTGCCAGTTTTTTACGGGGAAAAAAACACTGTTTTTTTTCCCCGTAAAAAACTGGTACTGTGGTACCATTTTTATATATACAGTAATACATCGTAAAAGTTGTATATTTTACTGTAAAAAACTGGCAGCTCAGTTGCCAGAATTTTATTGTAAAAAGGCGGTGGTTTTACTGCATGTTACTTTAAATTGGAAAAACGGTACCACAGTTTTTTAAGGTAAAATTCTGATGACTGAGCTGCCAGTTTTTTACGGGGAAAAAACAGTTTTTTTTCCCCATAAAAAACTGATACTGTGGTACCATTTTTCTATATAAAGTAATACATCGTAAAAGTTGTATATTTTACTGTAAAAAACTGGCAGCTCAGTTGCCAGAATTTTATCGTAGAAAGGCGGTGGTTTTACTGCATATTACTTTAAATTGGAAAAACGGTACTACAGTTTTTTTAAGGTAAAATTCTGATGACTGAGCTGCCAGTTTTTTACGGGGAAAAAAACACTGTTTTTTTTCCCCATAAAAAACTGATACTGTGGTACCATTTTTCTATATACAGTAATACATCGTAAAAGTTGTATATTTTACTGTAAAAAACTGGTAGCTCAGTTGCCAGAATTTTATCGTAAAAAGGCGGTGGTTCTACTGCATATTACTTTAAATTGGAAAAAACGGTACTACAGTTTTTTTAAGGTAAAATTCTGATGACTGAGCTGCCAGTTTTTTACGGGGAAAAAAACACTGTTTTTTTTCCCGTAAAAAACTGATACTGTGGTACCATTTTTCTATATAAAGTAATACATCGTAAAAGTTGTATATTTTACTGTAAAAAACTGGCAGCTCAGTTGCCAGAATTTTATCGTAAAAAGGCGGTGGTTTTACTGCATATTACTTTAAATTGGAAAAACGGTACTACAGTTTTTTTAAGGTAAAATTCTGATGACTGAGCTGCCAGTTTTTTACGGGGAAAAAAACAGTGTTTTTTTTCCCCGTAAAAAACTGGTACTGTGGTACCGTTTTTCTATATACAGTAATACATCGTAAAAGTTGTATATTTTACTGTAAAAAACTGGCAGCTCAGTTGCCAGAATTTTATCGTAAAAAGGCGGTGGTTTTACTGCATATTACTTTAAATTGGAAAAAACGGTACTACAGTTTTTTTAAGGTAAAATTCTGATGACTGAGCTGCCAGTTTTTTACGGGGGGAAAAAAAACTGTTTTTTTTCCCCGTAAAAAACTGATACTGTGGTACCGTTTTTCTATATACAGTAATACATCGTAAAAGTTGTATATTTTACTGTAAAAAACTGGCAGCTCAGTTGCCAGAATTTTATCGTAAAAAGGCGGTGGTTTTACTGCATATTACTTTAAATTGGAAAAAACGGTACTACCGTTTTTTAAGGTAAAATTCTGATGACTGAGTTGCCAGTTTTTTACGGGGAAAAAAACACTGTTTTTTTTCCCCGTAAAAAACTGGTACTGTGGTACCGTTTTTCTATATACAGTAATACATTGTAAAAGTTGTATATTTTACTGTAAAAAACTGGCAGCTCAGTTGCCAGAATTTTATCGTAAAAAGGCGGTGGTTTTACTGCATATTACTTTAAATTGGAAAAACGGTAATACAGTTTTTTAAGGTAAAATTCTGATGACTGAGCTGCCAGTTTTTTACGGGGAAAAAAACACTGTTTTTTTTCCCCATAAAAAACTGATACTGTGGTACCATTTTTCTATATACAGTAATACATCGTAAAAGTTGTATATTTTACTGTAAAAAACTGGCAGCTCAGTTGCCAGAATTTTATCGTAAAAAGGCGGTGGTTTTACTGCATATTACTTTAAATTGGAAAAAACGGTACTACAGTTTTTTTAAGGTAAAATTCTGATGACTGAGCTGCCAGTTTTTTACGGGGAAAAAAACACTGTTTTTTTTCCCCGTAAAAAAATGATACTGTGGTACCATTTTTCTATATACAGTAATACATCGTAAAAGTTGTATATTTTACTGTAAAAAACTGGCAGCTCAGTTGCCAGAATTTTATCGTAAAAAGGCGGTGGTTTTACTGCATATTACTTTAAATTGGAAAAAACGGTACTACAGTTTTTTTAAGGTAAAATTCTGATGACTGAGCTGCCAGTTTTTTACGGGGGAAAAAAAACTGTTTTTTTTCCCCGTAAAAAACTGATACTGTGGTACCGTTTTTCTATATACAGTAATACATCGTAAAAGTTGTATATTTTACTGTAAAAAACTGGCAGCTCAGTTGCCAGAATTTTATCGTAAAAAGGCGGTGGTTTTACTGCATATTACTTTAAATTGGAAAAAACGGTACTACCGTTTTTTAAGGTAAAATTCTGATGACTGAGTTGCCAGTTTTTTACGGGGAAAAAAACACTGTTTTTTTTCCCCGTAAAAAACTGGTCCTGTGGTACCGTTTTTCTATATACAGTAATACATCGTAAAAGTTGTATATTTTACTGTAAAAAACTGGTAGCTCAGTTGCCAGAATTTTATCGTAAAAAGGCGGTGGTTTTACTGCATATTACTTTAAATTGGAAAAACGGTAATACAGTTTTTTAAGGTAAAATTCTGATGACTGAGCTGCCAGTTTTTTACGGGGAAAAAAACACTGTTTTTTTTCCCCATAAAAAACTGATACTGTGGTACCATTTTTCTATATACAGTAATACATCGTAAAAGTTGTATATTTTACTGTAAAAAACTGGCAGCTCAGTTGCCAGAATTTTATCGTAAAAGGCGGTGGTTTTACTGCATATTACTTTAAATTGGAAAAAACGGTACTACAGTTTTTTTAAGGTAAAATTCTGATGACTGAGCTGCCAGTTTTTTACGGGGGAAAAAAAAACTGTTTTTTTTCCCCGTAAAAAACTGATACTGTGGTACCGTTTTTCTATATACAGTAATACATCGTAAAAGTTGTATATTTTACTGTAAAAAACTGGCAGCTCAGTTGCCAGAATTTTATCGTAAAAAGGCGGTGGTTTTACTGCATATTACTTTAAATTGGAAAAAACGGTACTACAGTTTTTTAAGGTAAAATTCTGATGACTGAGCTGACAGTTTTTTACGGGGGAAAAAACAGTGTTTTTTTCCCCGTAAAAAACTGGTACTGTGGTACCATTTTTCTATATAAAGTAATACATCGTAAAAGTTGTATATTTTACTGTAAAAAACTGGCAGCTCAGTGGTTTCATAGCATATTACCGTAAATTGGAAACACGGTATTCGGTTTTTTAAGGTAAAATTTTGGTGATTGAGATGCTAGTTTTTTCGGTAAAAAAAACTGTGGTACCGTTTTTCCATTTACAGTAATACATTGTAAAAACAACTGTAGATTTTACTGTAAAAAACTTGCAGCTCAGTTGCCAGATTTTTTATCGTTAAAATGTGGTTTTACGGCATATTACTTTAAATTGGAAAAAACGGTACTACAGTTTTTTAAGGTAAAATTCTGGTGATTGAGATGCTAGTTTTTACGGTAAAAAAAAAACAACTGTGGTACCGTTTTTCCATATACAGTAATACATCGTAAAAGCTGTACATTTTATTGTAAAAAACTGGCAACTCAGTTGCCAGAATGTTATCGTAAAAATGCGGTGGTTTTACAGCATACTACTTTAAATTTGAAACACGGTATTACAGGGTTTTTTAAGGTAAAACTCTGGTGACTAAGCTGATATTTTTTTGCGGTAAAAAAAAGCTGTGGCACCGTTTTTCCATTTGATACATCGTAAAAACTGTACATTTTACTGTAAAAATAAATGGCAGTACAGTAGCCAGAATTTTATCGTAAAAATATGGTGGTTTTACAGCATATTACCGTAAATTGGAAACACAGTATTCGTTTTTGTAAGGTAAAATTTTGGTGACTGAGCTGCCAGTTTTTTGCGGTAAAAAAAAGACTGTTTTTCTATTATAGTAATACATCTTAAAAACAACTGTAGATTTTACTGTAAAAAAAAACTTGCAGCTCAGTTGCCGATTTTTTAATCGTAAAAATTTGGTTTTACGGCATATTACTTTTTTTGGAAAAACGGTACTACAGTTTAAGGTAAAATTCTGGTGATTGAGATGTTAGTTTTTACGGTAAAAAAAACTGTGGTACCGTTTTTCCATTTACAGTCATATATTGTAAAAACAACTGTAGATGTTACTGTAAAAAACAGGCAGCTCAGTTGCCAGAATTGTATCGTAAAAATATGGTGGTTTTACAGCATATTACTGTAAATTGGATACCTGGTATTTGTTTTTGTAAGGTAAAATTTTGGTGACTGAGCTGCCAGTTTTTTGCGGTAAAAAAAAAAAATTGTCTATTATAGTAATACATCGTAAAAACAACTGTAGATTTTACTGTAAAAAAAACTTGTGGCTCAGTTGCCAGATTTTTTAATCGTAAAAATTTGGTTTTACGGCATATTACTATTTTTGGAAAAACAGTACTACAGTTTTTAAAAGGTAAAATTGTGGTGATTGAGATGATAGTTCTTACGGTAAAAAAAAAACTGTGGTACCGTTTTTCGATATACAGTAATACATTGTAAAAACAACTGTAGATTTTACTGTAAAAAAACAGGCAGCTCAGTTGCCAGATTTGTATCGTAAAAATATGGTGGTTTTACAGCATATTATTTTGAATTGGAAACGCGGTACTACGTTTTGTTTTTAAGGTAAAATTCTGGTGCCTGAGCTGCCATATTTTTACTGTAAAATCAAAGGTTGTTGTTTCTACGGTGTATTACTGTAAACTGATAAAACGGTACCACAGTTTGGATTTTATTTACGGTAGAATTCTGGCGACTGAACTTGAAGTTTTATACTGAAAAAGTAATTTTTACTGTGTACAATTTAATGGATAACTTGCCTGGCAATCATAAGTCAAGCAGATATTTTTTATTAAGTATTCATTTTTATTTTATATTTGTTGCAATATTAGATCATATTAATGTTCGGAAAATGTATGCAATTTCATGCATCGAGTGTAATTTGAATCAAAATAGAAATAATGTCTAGATTTAGTAAGAAAATATTAAGTACTTTATCGACAGATATTATTTCCAGGCTTTCACAGGCCACGATAAATGATGTGGGGGGCCAAATCAGGGCCCCAGGCTTTAAGGTGACAAATAAAAAATTTTTATTCACAGCCAAGCATCATAGTTGACCCAACAGTTTAATTTATTTTAAATTAATTTAAAAAGTTTATATTTCTTTTAATTGTATTAATGGACACATGTTAAAAGTGCAATTTCAATGTTGATGATGCGCATTTATTAGAAAAGAATTATGGTTATGGCAAGCAGAAAAATTATTTCAGCTATTTTCCCTAAAATACGCATGGAGGCTATATAGTGTGTTTAACCTGATTACTCAAATAATCCAACAAACTAATCGATACTAAGTTTCTAAAATAATCAATAGCTGCCGCCCTAAACTCAAGTACCAGCCTATTGTTTTGCCAATAGAAGCCATCCAGATCCTAATGACGCTGATAGTGCCGCCCTCATGCATGTTTAAAGATCACACCTACGTGGCCTTTGCAGAGCTTGTATGAAACGTTCTTGTTTGCCTCCAAACAAGTTCTGTTCTGGTCCAGGGGCCGTACTTATCAAGCTTCTCATTATTACTCCTAAGAAGTCTGCTAAGAGTTGACTTAAGAGTAAATAAATTCTTCGCTGAAAGCTGCACTCAAAAGTTAGTTATCAAGCGTCTTACTCACACTTTCAGCGAAGTGTAGGACTGAATCTTAAGTGTCACACTCAGAGCTGAATTACGACATTACTATATGCCGTAAATGCAATTTTAGGTGACGTCATTTCTGTGTCCATAGAAATGACCAATCACGGAAGGGAATCCGTTGTCTAAGAATAAAGAAATATCTTGGAAATATTTAAGTGGACAATGGGAGTGTATATTTTGACAATAAACTACAAAATAATACAAAACAAACTAGTCCCCGCCGGCACTCACGCTACCGCTCCCTCTCTTCTCTCGCCCACACACTCACTGACGTCACTCACCTCACGGCCACACACATACGCTACTGTCATAACATTTTCTTTCCAATTCATTAATTAGGCAACTAATTTGAAACTGGTGTGGGTGGCTCTATATATACTAGCCCACTGCAGCCACATGCAGAAATCAACATGGAATCGAAAAGTATTAAATCTGTGACAAAAATAATACCCGCTCTGTCTAAACGATACCGTTTGATCTGCTCGTCATCAAACAAATCCAGAACATCGTTCCGCTCCCTGAATGTTCGCGCACGTCTCTCTCGCCTCAGTGCCATCCCCTGCTGGCAACTCCTAACCACTTAAGACACCTCTGAAGGTCTCTTAAATATCGTGGAGAGTACGAGTGATTCTTAGACTTAAGAACGTTGATAAAAAGCTTGTATTCTTAAGTTTGAGAGTAGGACTAAATTCCGCAAATTCTCAGGACTTAAGTGTAAAATGGCACTCTAAGAAGCTTGATAAGTACGGCCCCAGATTTGCACGTGAAAGAGACGGGGGGCAAATCACAAGTCACTTTTTTTTCGACACCCCCCTGAGACCAAAGCGCCTCCATCAGGACTATTAGGACTGCGGCAGATAAGACGACGACCCTATTCATGTGATGGTATACAGTCAATGCGACTCATGCATTATTTATGTCCTCATGCATATTTAGAGTGACAGGAAAGTCATCCAAGATTAAATGTGGTCTTACGCACCCTGCTAAACAGATGTTGCTGGCTGAGCGCGTCGGTTTGTCCAAGCACGCGGTGTCATTTCAAAGAACGCACTTCAGATGTCCTGAAAATGAGACTCTACAAAAAGGCATAATTTACAGTGTAATTCAAATCTTGTAGCTTTAATGGAAAAGCCTGGTTGGATTTTTCCGCTACACGTCCCTTTAAGTGCCTCTTAAGTGCAATGGATGCATTTTCATCCAGCATCAAAGGAGTTGAGACAACAAGTTCTGTTTTATTTTCTGTCCGCCGCAGCGCCCGCACATGATGAACCTGGAGCGCGGTGAACGAGGGGAGCGCCCGCCGCATCGAGGCCAAGAGATGGAGCCCATCCCTGGGGGCAAGAAGGGCAAAGTGTCCATGAGCTTCCAGAGGAGCTTCCAGAGGAGCTCCACCTCGGACGACGACTCCGGTTGTGCGTTGGAAGAGTACGCCTGGGTGCCACCGGGACTGAGGCCTGAGCAGGTGAGGCCCGGACACTAAATACTCTAAAGCAGGGGTGTCAAACTCATTTTTATTGAGGGCCACATTGCAGTTATGGTTGCCCTCAGAGGGCCACTTGTGGCAGTGAGTACATACAGTAAATGTATAATAGCCTTCTTACACGATTTGCACGAGCAACTGATTATGATTACATGTATTATTGACAGATTGATGGATAACTTGCTTTGAAATCGTAAGTCAAGGTGACAAAGTTTTTTTTAAATTTATTTTCGATAATCAAAAAAATTGATTTTAAAGTGTAGAACAGGGGTCCCCAAACTTTTTGACTCTGGGGCCACATTGGGTTAAAAGGTTGCATATCTATGTATACACATAGAAGTACTATATATATATATATATGTATATATATATATATATATATATATATATATATATATATATATATATATATATATATATATATATATATATATATATATATATATATATATATATATACTATATATATATATATATATATATATATATATATATATATATATATATATATATATATATATATTTATTAGG
>NC_084742.1:69579643-69626997 GCF_033978785.1 Entelurus aequoreus
ATACAAATCTGGCAACGGAGCTGCCTGTTTTTTACAGTAAAATCTACAGTTGTTTTTACAATGTATTACTGTATATCGAAAAACGGTACCACAGTTTTTTTTTTTACCGTAAGAACTATCATCTCAATCACCACAATTTTACCTTTTAAAAACTGTAGTACTGTTTTTCCAAAAATAGTAATATGCCGTAAAACCAAATTTTTACGATTAAAAAATCTGGCAACTGAGCCACAAGTTTTTTTTACAGTAAAATCTACAGTTGTTTTTACGATGTATTACTATAATAGACAATTATTTTTTTTTACCGCAAAAAACTGGCAGCTCAGTCACCAAAATTTTACCTTACAAAAACAAATACCAGGTATCCAATTTACAGTAATATGCTGTAAAACCACCATATTTTTACGATACAATTCTGGCAACTGAGCTGCCTGTTTTTTACAGTAACATCTACAGTTGTTTTTACAATATGTTACTGTAAATGGAAAAACGGTACCACAGTTTTTTTTACCGTAAAAACTAACATCTCAATAACCAGAATTTTACCTTTAACTGTAGTACCGTTTTTCCAAAAAAAGTAATATGCCGTAAAACCAAATTTTTACGATTAAAAAATCTGGCAACTGAGCTGCAAGTTTTTTTTACAGTAAAATCTACAGTTGTTTTTAAGATGTATTACTATAATAGGAAAACAGTCTTTTTTTTACCGCAAAAAACTGGCAGCTCAGTCACCAAAATTTTACCTTACAAAAACGAATACTGTGTTTCCAATTTACGGTAATATGCTGCAAAACCACCATATTTTTACGATACAATTCTGGCAACTGAGCTGCCTGTTTTTTACAGTAACATCTACAGTTGTTTTTACAATGTATTACTGTAAATGGAAAAACGGTACCAGTTTTTTTTACCGTAAAAACTAACATCTCAATCACCAGAATTTTACCTTAAAAAAAACTGTAATACCGTGTTTCAAATTTAAAGTAATATGCAGTAGAACCACCGCATTTTTACGATAACATTCTGGCAACTGAGCTGCCAGTTTTTTTACAATAAAATGTACAGCTTTTACGAATTATTACTGTATATGGAAAAACGGCCCCACAGTTGTTTTTTTTACCGTAAAAACTAGCATCTCAATCACCAGAATTTTACCTTAAAAAACTGTAGTACCGTTTTTTTCCAATTTAAAGTAATATGCCGTAAAACCACATTTTAACGATAAAAAATCTGGCAACTGAGCTGCAAGTTTTTTACAGTAAAAGCGACAGTTGTTTTTACAATGTATTACATACAGTAAATGGAAAAACGGTACCACAGTTTTTTTACTGTAAAAACTAGCATCTCAATCACCAGAATTTTACCTTAAAAAACTGTAGTACCGTTTATCCCAAAAAAGTAATATGCTGTAAAACCAAATTTTTACGATTAAAAAATCTGGCAACTGAGCTGCAAGTTGTTTTTACAGTAAAATCTACAGTTGTTTTTACGATATATTACTATAATAGAAAAACAGTCTTTTAGCAGCTTAGTCACCAGAATTTTACCTTAAAAAAACCTGTAATACCGTGTTTCAAATTTAAAGTAATATGCTGTAAAACCACCGCATTTTTACGATAACATTCTGGCAACTGAGCTGCCAGTTTTTTACAGTAAAATGTACAGCTTTTACGATGTATTACTGTATATGGAAAAACGGTACCACAGTTGTTTTTTTTACCGTAAAAACTAGCATCTCAATCACCAGAATTTTACCTTAAAAAACTGTAGTACCGTTTTTTCCAATTTAAAGTAATATGCCGTAAAACCACATTTTAACGATAAAAAATCTGGCAACTGAGCTGCAAGTTTTTTACAGTAAAATCTACAGTTGTTTTTACAATGTATTACTGTAAATGGAAAAACGGTACCACAGTTTTTTTTACCGTAAAAACTAGCATCTCAATCACCAAAATTTTACCTTAAAAAACCGAATACCGTGTTTCCAATTTACGGTAATATGCTATGAAACCACTGAGCTGCCAGTTTTTTACAGTAAAATATACAACTTTTACGATGTATTACTGTATATAGAAAAATGGTACCACAGTATCAGTTTTTTACAGGGAAAAAAACAGTGTTTTTTTCCCCGTAAAAAACTGGCAGCTCAGTCATCAGAATTTTACCTTAAAAAACTGTAGTACCGTTTTTCCAATTTAAAGTAATATGCAGTAAAACCACCGCCTTTTTATGATAAAATTCTGGCAACTGAGCTGCCAGTTTTTTACAGTAAAATATAAAACTTTTATGATGTATTACTTTATATAGAAAAACGGTACCACAGTATCAGTTTTTTATGGGGAAAAAAAACAGTGTTTTTTTCCCCGTAAAAAACTGGCAGCTCAGTCATCAGAATTTTACCTTAAAAAACTGTAGTACCGTTTTTCCAATTTAAAGTAATATGCAGTAAAACCACCGCCTTTTTACGATAAAATTCTGGCAACTGAGCTGCCAGTTTTTTACAGTAAAATATACAACTTTTACGATGTATTACTTTATATAGAAAAACGGTACCACAGTATCAGTTTTTTATGGGGAAAAAAACTGGCAGCTCAGTCATCAGAATTTTACCTTAAAAAAACTGTAGTACCGTTTTTTCCAATTTAAAGTAATATGCAGTAGAACCACCGCCTTTTTACGATAAAATTCTGGCAACTGAGCTGCCAGTTTTTTACAGTAAAATATACAACTTTTACGATGTATTACTGTATATAGAAAAATGGTACCACAGAATCAGTTTTTTATGGGGAAAAAACTGTTTTTTTCCCCGTAAAAAACTGGCAGCTCAGTCATCAGAATTTTACCTTAAAAAAACTGTAGTACCGTTTTTTCCAATTTAAAGTAATATGCAGTAGAACCACCGCCTTTATACGATAAAATTCTGGCAACTGAGCTGCCAGTTTTTACCGTGAAACAAAAAAAGTGGTAGTTTAATTTGATCAATTTACAGTAACATGCTAAAAAAACAGCGCAATATTTACAGTAGAATTCTGGCAACTGAACTGCCAGTGTTTTTCTATTCTAAAATGTCAAAGTTTTTTTTTTCTTTTACGGTGTATGTAAAAAATTAAATATAAAATAATAAAATACAAAAGGCAATTGTCCATCAATATCAGGAGTCGAATCTTCATACATTATTATTCATGCATTATTCACTGTGACATGCCATGTGGCCCTCAATGAAAACAAGTTGGACACCGCTGCCTTGAAGCCTTGTGCAGACACACAAGTATGAGAAGTCCCCCAATTAGCATACAGTTCCATCTAAGAAAGCCCAGGGCCTCAAAACATGACATTTGCACATTAAAAATGCTGTTAAAGGCCAAAGCAAAGCTCCTGTCACGGGACAAAGGAGGATTTGAACGTCGCTTTGTTCTTCTGTGACTAATTCATCAGGTTTTATGGCTGGATAGATAATGTTATCTTTTTGGAGATATGTTGTATTTTCAGCTGCTCCACACTTCTGTCCCGCGTAAGCTAGTTAGGAGCAGCGTGATTAGATTGAAGTCTTTATTTGGTGGCTCTCCATCAATGACAGTTTTTCGCTGCAGTAACGACTTGTATTTGAAGTGTTGCACGAGGAGCTACCATACCAAATATACCAGAGCTGGACAAAATACGGCCCTTTAACATTTTCGTTCTACATCATTTTTTAGACCTTTATGAGTTGGGAAATGGTGTTAGATGTAAATATAAACGGAATACAATGATTTGCAAATCCTTTTCAAGCCATATTCAGTTGAATGCACTACAAAGACAACATATTTGATGTTTAAACTCATAAACTTTATTTTTTTTTTGCAAATAATAATTAACTTAGAATTTCATGGCTGCAACACGTGCCAAAGTAGTTGGGAAAGGGCATGTTCACCACTGTGTTACATGGCCTTTCCTTTTAACAACACTCAGTAAAGGTTTGGGAACTGAGGAGACACATTTTTGAAGCTTCTCAGGTGGAATTCTTTCCCATTCTTGCTTGATGTACAGCTTAAGTTGTTCAACAGTCCGGGGGTCTCCCTTCTGCTATTTTAGGTGCCACACATTTTCAATGTCTGGACTACAGGCAGGCCAGTCTAGTACCCGCACTCTTTTACTATGAAGCCACGTTGATGTAACACGTGGCTTGGCATTGTCTTGCTGAAATAAGCAGGGGCGTCCATGGTAACGTTGCTTGGATGGCAACATATGTTGCTCCAAAAGCTGTATGTACCTTTCAGCATCAATGACGCCTACACAGATGTGTAAGTTACCCATGTCTTGGGCACTAATACACCCCCATACCATCACAGATGCTGGCTTTTCCACTTTGTGCCTATAACAATCCGGATGGTTATTTTCCTCTTTGGTCCGGAGGACACGACGTCCACAGTTTCCAAAAACAATTTGAAATGTGGACTCGTCAGACCACAGAACACTTTTCCACTTTGCATCAGTCCATCTTAGATGAGCTCAGGCCCAGCGAAGCCGACGGCGTTTCTGGGTGTTGTTGATAAACGGTTTTCGCCTTGCATAGGAGAGTTTTAACTTGCACTTACAGATGTAGCGACCAACTGTAGTTACTGACAGTGGGTTTCTGAAGTGTTCCTGAGCCCATGTGGTGATATCCTTTACACACTGTTGTCGCTTGTTGATGCAGTACAGCCTGAGGGATGGAAGGTCACGGGCTTAGCTGCTTACGTGCAGTGATTTCTCCACATTCTCTGAACCCTTTGATGATATTACGGAGCGTAGATGGTGAAATCCCTAAATTCCTTGCAATAGCTGGTTGAGAAATGTTTTTCTTAAACTGTTCAACAATTTGCTCAGGCATTTGTTGACAAAGTGGTGACCCTCGCCCCATCCTTGTTTGTGAATGACTGAGCATTTCATGGAATCTACTTTTATACCCAATCATGGCACCCACCTGTTCCCAAGTTGCCTGTTCACCTGTGGGATGTTCCAAATAAGTGTTTGATGAGCATTCCTCAACTTTATCAGTATTTATTGCCACCTTTCCCAACTTCTTTGTCACGTGTTGCTGCCATCAAATTCTAAACTTAATGATTATTTGCACGTAAAAAAAATTTTTTTATCAGTTTGAACATCAAATATGTTGTCTTTGTAGCATATTCAACTGAATATGGCTTGAAAATGATTTGCAAATCATTGTATTCCGTTTATATTTACATGTAACACCATTTCCCAACTCATATGGAAACGGGGTTTGTACATTCTGGGTGTCCCATTCAGTAAAAAACTGTAAAATTCCAATCCGTTTTTTTTGAGGTGGTCTGTCTATCGGACTCCTGGAAAAAAGGGACCCAAACACACATACTGTACAGCAGGTTTTTTACAGCTAAGTGTGTACATATGATTTATACACATATACACACATACACCCCAGACACATTTGTTCCTCTCAATGTGGCCCCCTGAGTCAAAATATTTGCCCAGCTCTGAAATATTCTCAAGACTGCCTTCAACAAATGAACAAATCATGTCAAAAAAACTTTATATCCATGTTTTGATCTAAAAAAATCTCTTAAACTTGAGTGACTTTCCCAACCCCTGCATCCTTCTCCACCCCCCCCCCCCAAAAAAAAATGTCTTTGTGGAAAACAACAACAACTTAGTCCTAAATGCAGGCAGCAGGGGGGACGTGAGAGAGGGAAGGGTTCTAATAGTGCATCTACAGAGCAGGAACATCGGGGCCTGTGTAAACACGGGCCAGATGTAACCCACTAACGGTTAACCGCCTGCTCCTCCCCCGCCTCAATGACACTTTTCAGGGGGTTTCTCCTTCACCGCAAGCAGGAATTAGTAGGTCCAAAACATTATTCTCATTTACTTTTTAAAAAAAAGCATTGAGATATGAGCTAGTGCAGGGGTCACCAACGCGGTGCCCGCGGGCACCAGGTAGCCCGTAAGGACCAGATGAGTAGCCCGCTGGCCTGTTCTAAAAATAGCTCAAATAGCAGCACTTACCAGTGAGCTGCATCTATTTTTTAAATTTTATTTATTTACTAGCAAGCTGGTCTCGCTTTGCCCGACATTTTTAATTCTAAGAGAGACAAAACTCAAATAGAATTTGAAAATCCAAGGAAATATTTTAAAGACTTGGTCTTCACTTGTTTAAATAAATTCATACATTTTTTTTACTTTGCTTCTTATAACTTTCAGAAAGACAATTTTAGAGAAAAAATACAACCTTAAAAATGATTTTAGGATTTTTAAACACATATACCTTTTTACCTTTTAAATTCCTTCCTCTTCTTTCCTGACAATTTAAATCAATGTTCAAGTAAATTTGTTTTTTCTATTGTAAAGAATAATAAATACATTTGAATTTAATTCTTCATTTTAGCTTCTGTTTTTTCGACAAAGAATATTTGTGAAATATTTCTTCAAACTTATTATGATTAAAATTCAAAAAAATTATTCTGGCAAATCTAGAAAATCTGTAGAATCAAATTTAAATCTTATTTCAAAGTCTTTTGAATTTCTTTTAAAATTTTTGTTCTGGAAAATCTAGAAGAAATAATGATTTGTCTTTGTTAGAAATATAGCTTGGTCCAATTTGTTATATATTCTAACAAAGTGTAGATTGGATTTTAACCTATTTAAAACATGTCATCAAAATTCTAAAATTAATCTTAAATTAAACTAATGATGCTCCATAAATTATTTTTTACATTTTTTTGAAAATATTCGAATTAGCCAGTTTTCCTCTTCTTTTTTTCGGTTGAATTTTGAATTTTAAACAGTCGAAATTGAAGATAAACTATGTTTCAAAATTTAATTGTCATTTTTTTCGTGTTTTCTCCTCTTTTAAACCGTTCAATTAAGTGTAAATATCATTAATTATTAATAATAACATAGAGTTAAAGGTAAATTGAGCAAATTGGCTATTTCTGGCAATTTATCCAAGTGTGTATCAAACTGGTAGCCCTTCGCATTAATCACTACCCAAGAAGTAGCTCTTGCTTTCAAAAAGGTTGGTGACTCCTGAGCTAGTGTGTACAACTCATTATATAAAAAGCATTAGATTTCACTTTTATAGCTCAAAAAAAGAAGCAAATGCTCCCCGGCGGTTTAGGAAAAGGCATTAAATAGCGGAGTTCAAAGGCCGAGGTCATCTCTCTTTCACTGGTGAAGTGTTATTTCAGGGCCAAATGGGTCGGGACACTTAACACAGCCGCAGCGAGGCCACATAAACACACTTCCATTCACACACACACACACAATTCCAGCTCTTACCTCCAGGAAAAGCATCTTTCTGTCCGCGTTCACTCAACAAACTACATATCCGCAGCACGCGTCTTCAACTCCTCCTCTCTTCCCTCCCCGTCTTAAAGGTCACGGAGGCACTCTGCAGATGCATCGAGGCATCCTTGAGAAGGTCCGAGCGAGGTGGCGTCTCTATCTGGAGTGTGTGTGTGTGTGTGTGTGTTGGGAGTGCGTGAGAGTGGAGGCGAGTCTGCTCGTCTGGCCCCGCCCTCATTCCGGCCTTCGCCAGCAAATAGCCTGCCGCTGCGTTCCAATCACACACGCCCCCACCAACTTGACGGCACACGAGTGCCAGATGATACGTCCACTCTGATTTGTGTTTGAAAGTCTTCCAAATCTATCTCCTATCACATGTTATTGCATGCTAGACTTAGATTGAGGTTATCCAGGGTAAATCCCACCTAACGTTATCCGTGTCCACACACAACAATGCCACCGTTTAACACCTCCGCCCCCCCCCTCCGTCCGCCGGCGCAACGCGACCTAGTACCATCATTTTTGTTTAGTACAGTAGCATCGCTAACCCAACAAGGGACTCCTCCCAGTAGCTCCACCCACTCGGCAGATGACTTTATGAATTTCTTTAATAAGACAATTGAACTCATTAGAAAGGAGATTAAAGGCTTACTGAAATGAAATTTTCGTATTTAAACGGGGATAGCAGGTCCATTCTATGTGTCATACTCGATCATTTCGCGATATTGCCATATTTTTGCTGAAAGGATTTAGTAGAGAACATGGACGATAAAGTTCGCAACTTTTGGTCGCTGATTAAAAAAAGCCTTGCCTGTACCGGAAGTAGCGTGACGTCACAAGTTGAAAGGCTCCTCACATTACCTCATTGTTTACACCAGCAGCGAGAGCGATTCGGACCGAGAAAGCGACGATTACCCCATTAATTTGAGCCAGGATGAAAGATTTGTGGATGAGGATACGTGAGAGTGAAGGACTAGAGTGCAGTGCAGGACGCATCTTTTTTCGCTCTGAGCTGGCTCATTGGATTTCACACTCCTTCCTTTTTCTATTGTGGATCACAGATTTGTATTTTAAACCACCTCGGATATTATATCCTCTTGAAAATGAGAGTGGAGAACGCGAAATGGACATTCACAGTGACTTTTATCTCCACGACAATACATCGGCGAAGCACTTTAGCTACGGAGCTAACGTGATAGCGTCGTGCTTAAATGCAGATAGAAACAAAAGAAATAAGCCCCTGACTGGAAGGATAGACAGAAGATCAACAATACTACCAAACTCTGGACCTGTAACCACACGGTTAATGCCTGGCAAAGCCTAGCAATGCTGTTGCTAACGACGCCATTGAAGCTAACTTAGCTACGGGACCTCGACAGAGCTATGCTAAAGACATTAGCATCCCAGCTACAACTGGGTTCTATTACGACTGTATATACGACGGATACCGCCCTCCGAAATAGTCTCTCTCTTTTTGAGGAAATAACATTAGAGGAATTATTACGGCGTGTAGGTGGGACAAAACAAACAACATGTTTACTTGACCCACTTCCTGGGAAACTTGTCAAGGAGCTTTTTGTATTATTAGGCCCATCAGTGGTAAATATTATAAACGTATCACTTTCCTCCGGCACTGTTCTCCTAGCATTCAAAAAAGCGGTTATTCATCCTCTTCTCAAAAGACCTCAGCTCGATCCAAATTGGGAACAGGTGGGTGCCATGATTGGGTATAAAAGTAGATTCCATGAAATGCTCAGTCATTCACAAACAAGGATGGGGCGAGGGTCACCACTTTGTCAACAAATGCGTGAGCACATTTTTGAACAGTTTAAGAAAAACTTTCTCAACCAGCTATTGCAAGGAATTTAGGGATTTAACCATCTACGCTCCGTAATATCATCAAAGGGTTCAGAGAATGTGGAGAAATCACTGCACGTAAGCAGCTAAGCCCGTGACCTTCCATCCCTCAGGCTGTACTGCATCAACAAGCCACATCAGTGTGTAAAGGATATCACCACATGGGCTCAGGAACACTTCAGAAACCCACTGTCAGTAACTACAGTTGGTCGCTACATCTGTAAGTGCAAGTTAAAACTCTCCTATGCGAGGCGAAAACCGTTTATCAACAACACCCAGAAACGCCGTCGGCTTCCCTGGGCCTGAGCTCATCTAAGATGGACTGATACAAAGTGGAAAAGTGTTCTGTGGTCTGACGAGTCCACATTTCAAATTGTTTTTGGAAACTGTGGACGTCGTGTCCTCCGGACCAAAGAGGAAAAGAACCATCCGGATTGTTATAGGCGCAAAGTGTAAAAGGCAGCATGTGTGATGGTATGGGGGTGTATTAGTGCCCAAGACATGGGTAACTTTCACATCTGTGAAGGCGCCATTAATGCTGAAAGGTACATATAGCTTTTGGAGCAACATATGTTGCCATCCAAGCAATGTTACCATGGACGCCCCTGCTTATTTCAGCAAGACAATGCCAAGCCACGTGTTACATCAGCGTCAACATCAAATATGTTGTCATGGTAGCATATTCAACTGAATATGGGTTGGAAAGGATTTGCAAATCGTTGTATTCCGTTTATATTTACATCTAACACCATTTCCCAACTCATATGGAAACGGGGTTTGTATTTAATCTTACTTAGATTTCAGTTTTTTGCAGTGTAGTCCGGAAAATACAATATGCTTTACGAAATGTACAAAAAAAAAGTGGAGGTAGTTGGTGTCAAGGGTAATAAGTAGGTCGTTATGGGGGGAGAAAGTCCCGGAAAATGTCCGCCCTGAGGAGTCTTATTCGGACACAGTCGCAATCGTCTGTCATTGTGACGGCCTTGAAAATCATTGAAGACGCTCCGTCGTGAAAAATGAGTTTACTCAATTGTGCCACGGACAAAGACACCCCCCCCCCCCCCCGCCCCCCTCCCACCCCCAGACAAAGTGACTTAACAGAGGGGACGGCGAAGGACTGTTTGTCACATGCCAAATTAGTCGCTACAAATGAGAAATGGCTGGCTCCGCTAACTCGCTTAAGAGGAGGGAGACGCGGGGGAGGAGCCATGTCTTCTTTCCTGGCGATGCATATTTGACACGGGGAGGGTACGACTGTGTGGAATACAAAAAAGAGGAGCCTTTGTCTTCCTTTGCAAAAAAAAAAAAGAAAAAGCACTTTCCTTGTATCCGTGTATGCTCACATGCAACACTTCCTTCTCTTATGTTGTGCCTGGTGACATCATTAAAAGGGGTCATATTATGCTTTGTTTCGACAAAAACCCAAAAGCAGTGAAGTTGGCACGTTGTGTAAATGGTAAATAAAAACAGAATGCAATGATTTGCAAATCCTTTTCAATTTATATTCAATTGAATAGACTGCAAAGACAAGATATTTGTCCACTTTGCATCAGTCCATTTTAGATGAGCTGGGGCCCAGCGAAGCCGGCGGCGTTTCTGGGTGTTGTTGATAAATGGCTTTCGCTTTGCATAGTAGAGTTTTAACTTGCACTTACAGACGTAGAGACTAGAGATGTCCGATAACGGCTTTTTTGCCGATATTGTCCAACTCTTAATGACCTATTCCGACATCAACCGATACCGATATATACAGTCGTGGAATTAACACATTATTATGCCTAATTTTGTTGTGATGCATTAAACAATGTAACAAGGTTTTCCAAAAAAAATCAACTCAAGTTATGGAAAAAAAGATGCCAACATGGCACTGCCATATTTATTATTGAAGTCACAAAGTGCATTATTTTTTTTGAACATGCCTCAAAACAGCAGCTTGGAATTTGGGACATGCTCTCCCTGAGAGAGCATGAGGAGGTTGAGGTGGGCGGGTTGAGGGGGGGGGGGGCGAGGTTTTTGGGGTAGGGGGAGGCGGGGGGTGTATATTGTAGCGTCCCGTAAGAGTTAGTGCTGCAAGGGGTTTCTGGGTATTTGTTGTGTTTATGTTGTGTTACGGTGCGGATGTTCTCCCGAAATGTGTTTGCCATTCTTGTTTGGTGTGGGTTCACAGTGTGGTGCATATTTGTAACAGTGTTAAAGTTGTTTATACGGCACCCTCCGTGTGACCTGTATGGCTGTTGACCAAGAATGCCTTGCATTCACTTGTGTGTGTGAAAAGCTGTAGATATTATTTGATTGGGCCGGCATGCAAAGGCAGTGCCTTTAAGGTTTATTGGCGCTCTGTACTTCTCCCTACGTCCGTGTACACAGCGGCGTTTTAAAAAGTCATACATTGTACTTTTTGAAACCGATACCGATCATTTTGAAACCGATACCGATCATTTCCGATATTACATTTTAAAGCATTTATCGACCGATAATATCGGCAGTCCGATATTATCGGACATCCCTAGTAAAGACCAACTGTAGTTACTGACAGTGTTTTCTGAAGTGTTCCTGAGCCCATGTGGTGATATCCTTTACACACTGATGTCGCTTTTTGATGCAGTATTGCCCGAGTGACCGAAGGTCCGTAATATCACCGCTTACGTGCAGTGATTTCTCCAGATTCTCTGAACCTTTTGATGATATTACGGACCGTAGATGGTGAAATCCCTAAATTCCTTGCAATAGCTGGTTGAGAAATGTTGTTTTTAAACAATTTGCTCGCGCATTTGTTCACAAAGTGGTGACCCTCGCCCCGTCCTGGTTTGTGAATGACTGAGCATTTCACAGAAGCTGCTTTTATACCCAATCATGGCACCCACCTGTTCCCAATTAGCCTGTTCACCTGTGCGATGTTCCAAATAAGTGTTTGATGAGCATTCCTCAACTTTCTCAGTCTTTTTTTGCCACTTGTGCAAGCTCTTTTGAAACAAAATTTCAAAATGAGCTAATATTTGCAACAAACAACACTGTTTACCTGTTTGAACGTTAAATATCTTGTCTTTGCAGTCTATTCAATTGAATATAAGTTGAAAAGGATTTGCAAATCATTATATTTTGTTTTTATTTACCATTCACACAACGTGCCAACTTCACTGCTTTTGGGTTCTGTAAATCTAAATTGGATGCATCTTATTTCGTATGGGAAGCATTGCTTTGGTTTTCGTCTGACCTTTTAGAACCAAGGTGTACAAAGAAAGGCTATAAATAATTCTGGACATGTTGTGAAAATGTACAAATACTAAGACAGCTGAATAGAAATACTGCTCTCACGTTCATGCTCCACATTTAAAAAAAACACTTTCATACCACGTTATGAATAATTTTGAGCTCAACTATGGATTTCAGTGGGGGAAAAAAAGAACCACATTTGGCAACATCAGGGAAAAAAATGACACCACAAGGGAGAAGATGTGACTTCTTACATATACTGGAATATAATAACTATTTTTTATGCGGCAATAATTGGCGGGGGTGTAAAAATGTCCATGTATTCCAGTATAATTGCGAAAGACCATAATATATGATTTCATCCATGACTGCCATATTAAACAATGAAAATGGAAAATTAGAAAAGTTTTTTTTAATAGTTGTCCTGGGTTGGAATGTCCATGTATTTCCATATAAGAAGCAGTAATGGAGGCAGACAATGAGCATGAGTGTCCTGGTCCCAACACAATAGACACGTATCAGTCTTTCTTCAGCCCGGGTCTGGACTTGTGCTTCCTTAGGGGACACAATAGGAACGTTGACCTTGTCGTTTCATCGGCTTCTTCTTAAGACACAGGTGTCAAACTCAAGGTCAAGCCAGGTCTGGCACGCCCGCATCATTTTACAAATCCCAAAACCGGTGAAGTTGGCACTTTGTGTAAATGGTGAATAAAAACAGAATACCGTATTTCCTTGAATAGCTGCCGGGGTGCTAATTAATTTAAAACCTCTTCTCACTCCTGCGCTTACCAAAAGCATGCGGAATGGGCAAGCATGCGCTAATTATTTTAAAACCTCTTCTCACTCCGGCGCTTACCTTATCATGAAAAGCACATTTAATAAAAAAAAACGTATGGTCTTACCTTTACCTATAAATGAGTCCATGTGCAGCTGCTTCTGATCAAAAGCAGTCTTCCTTATCTTTCTTCAGTTTTAAAAGTCTCTCTGTCTCGATGGAGATATTCCTTTAATTATTACCTCCTGTTTCGATTGAAAGTCCAGTTTAGAAAACTGTTTTATTTTAGATATGTAATCCTCTATGTTAAAAGTGCAAGCAAACGATCGCTGCTCATGCTTGCTGCTCATGCTTGCTGCTTGTTGTCTTCTTCTGCAGCACCGGTCTTCTGCAGTACCAGTAGTCGCAAGAAGGATCACTAGCGCCCTCTACCACCAGGAGGCGGGAGTCATTTAATGACTCATATTTGACCCGGCGGAAGTGTCAAGCATGCGCTAATTATTTTGCGAAACGAGTTTGACCCGGCTGTAATTCTAGGCAGGCGAATACTATATTCCCTGCGGCAATTCAAGGAAATACGGTACAATGATTTGCTAATCCTTTTCAACTTATATTCAATTGATAAGACTGCAAAGACAAGATATTTAATGTTCCTACTGAGAAACTTCATATTTCTTTGCAAATAATCATTAACTTATCATTTTGTGGCAGCAACACATTGCAAAAAAGTGGTCACAGGGGCATTTTTACCACTGTGTTACATGGCCTTTCCTTTTAACAACACTCAGTAAACGTTTGGGAATTGAGGAGACCAATTTTTGAAGTTTTTCAAGTGGAATTCTTTCCCATTCTTGCTTGATGTACAGCTTAAGTTGTTCAACAGTCCGGGGGTCTCCCTTCTGCTATTTTAGGTGCCACACATTTTCAATGGGAGACAGGTCTGGACTACAGGCAGGCCAGTCTAGTACCCGCACTCTTTTACTATGAAGCCACGTTGATGTAACACGTGGCTTGGCATTGTCTTGCTGAAATAAGCAGGGGCGTCCATGGTAACGTCGCTTGGATGGCAACATATGTTGCTCCAAAACCTGTATGTACCTTTCAGCATTAATGGTGCCTTCACAGATGTGTAAGTTACCCATGTCTTGGGCACTAATACACCCCCATACCATCACACATGCTGGCTTTTACACTTTGCGCCTATAACAATCCGGATGGTTCTTTTCCTCTTTGGACGTCCACAATTTCCAAAAACAATTTGAAATGTGGACTCGTCAGACCACAGAACACTTTTCCACTTTGCATCAGTCCATCTTAGATGAGCTCGGGCCCAGCGTCTCTGGGTGTTGTTGATAAATGGCTTTCGCTTTGCATAGTCGAGTTGTATCTTGCACTTACAGATGTAGCGACCAACTGTAGTTACCGACAGTGGTTTTCTGAAGTGTTCCTGAGCCCATGTGGTGATATCCTTTACACACTGATGTCGCTTTTGGATGCAGTATTACCTGAGTGGTCGAAGGTCCGTAATATCACCGCTTACGTGCAGTGATTCCTCCAGATTCTCTGAACCTTTTGATGATATTACGGAGCGTAGATGGTGAAATCTCTAAATTCCTTGCAATAGCTGGTTGAGAAATGTTGTTCTTCAACAATTTGCTCACGCATTTGTTGACAAAGTGGTGACCCTCGCCCCGTTCTTGTTTGTGAATGACTGAGCATTTCATGGAATCTACTTTTGACACCCAATCATGGCACCCACCTGTTCCCAATTTGCCTGTTCACCTGTGGTATGTTCCAAATAAGTGCGTGATCAGCGTTCCTCAACTTTCTCAGTCTTTTTTGCCACTTGTGCCAGCTTTTTTGAAACACATTGCAGGCATCCAATTCCAAATAAGCTAATAGTTGCAAAAAATAACCAAGTTTACCGGTTGGAACGTTAAATATCTTGTCTCTGCAGTCAATTTAATTGAATATAAGTTGAAAAGGATTTGCAAATCATTGTATTCTGTTTTTATTTACCATTTACACAACGTGCCAACTTCACTGCTTTTGGGTTGTGTATACTATTTAAATATATAGGAAGATTCATTTATTCTTGGCTGTGACAGGCGGCCCTCTAAGGACAGCCCTAATGTGGCCCTTGACGAAAACAAGCGTCACACCCCTGTCTTAAGAGAAGAAAACTGTCCGATTGATTGTTCATGCTGCCACAAAATATTACGGATAATTAATTAACTTAATGCCGTTATTGGTTTGGATCCATGGAGGGGTTTTCCCCACCTAAAGTCGGGCCAAAAAACAACAATGTAGCCTTGAGACACGTGTTGAATTGATGACTCTGCGCTCCAATTCACATGTCCAACACTCATGCGTACCAACCTAACTAATGGTGGGTTTATGCGGTCACCTTTGACCCCCCGAGCTTTTTGCCAATACAAACACATATATGGTCTTTTTTCATTTTCTTTCACTTTGGACAATTTTCACCGTGTTCATCAGGGGTGTTCAAAGTGCGGCACGCCGCTAATTTGTCCGAGGGCCCCGCGGAACTTTCCAAAAAGTACTACCGTATTTTTCGGACTATAAGTCGCAGTTTTTTTCATAGCTTGGGGGTGCGACTTATACTCAGGAGCGACTTATGTGTGAAATTATTGATTGATTGAGACTTTTATTAGTAGGTTGCACAGTGAAGTACATATTCCGTACAATTGACCACTAAATGGTAACACCCGAATACGTTTTTCAACTTGTTTAAGTCGGGGTCCACTTAAATTGATTCATGATACAGATATATACTATCAGATATACACTACCGTTCAAAAGTTTGGGGTCACCCAAACAATTTTGTGGAATAGCCTTCATTTCTAAGAACAAGAATAGACTGTCGAGTTTCAGATGAAAGTTCTCTTTTTCTGGCCTTTTTGAGCGTTTAATTGACCCCACAAATGTGATGCTCCAGAAACTCAATCTGCTCAAAGGAAGGTCAGTTTTGTAGCTTCTGTAACAAGCCAAACTGTTTTCAGATGTGTGAACATGATTGCACAAGGGTTTTCTAATCATCAATTAGCCTTCTGAGCCAATGAGTAAACACATTGTACCATTAGAACACTGGAGTGATAGTTGCTGGAAATGGGCCTCTATACACCTATGTAGATATTGCCCCAAAAACCAGACATTTGCAGCTAGAATAGTCATTTACCACATTAGCAATGTATAGAGTGTATTTCTTTAAAGTTAAGCCTAGTTTAAAGTTATCTTCATTGAAAAGTACAGTGCTTTTCCTTCAAAAATAAGGACATTTCAATGTGACCCCAAACTTTTGAACGGTAGTGTATACTATCATCATAATACAGTCATCACACAAGATAATCACAATGAATTATTTACATTATTTACAATCAGGGGTGTGGAGGGGGGGGGGGGGGGGGGGGACATCAGATATGGACATCAAGTAGTGGAGAGAGAGAGAGAGAGAGATCAGAAGGCATAAGAAAAAGTATCTGCATTTGATTGTTTACATCTGATTGTTAGCAATCCGGGGAGGGTGTTAGTTTAGGGTTGTAGCTGCCTGGAGGTGAACTTTTATTGCGGTTTTGAAGGAGGATAGAGATGCCCTTTCTTTTATACCTGTTGGGAGCGCATTCCACATTGATGTGGCATAGAAAGAGAATGAGTTAAGACCTTTGTTAGTTCGGAATCTGGGTTTAACGTGGTTAGTGGAGCTCCCCCTGGTGTTGTGGTTATGGCGGTCAAGTAGTTTGACATGTGCATCATTTTTTCAACACATTACCGTAAAATATCAAATAATATTATTTAGCTCATTCACGTAAGGGACTAGACGTATAAGATTTCATGGGATTTAGCGATTAGGAGTGACAGATTGTTTGGTAAAGGTATAGCATGTTCTATATCAGGGGTGTCCAAAGTGTGGCCCGGGAGCCATTTGCGGCCCGCAGCTCATGTTTTACCGGCCCGCGGCACATCATTCTAAAAATACCGTATTTCCTTGAATAGCCGCAGGGGCGCCAATTAATTTAAAACCTCTTCTCACTCCTGCGTTTACCAAAAGCATGCGGGATTGACAAGCATGCGTTAATTATTTTGAAACCTCTTCTCACTCCGGCGCTTACCTTATCATGAAAATCACATTTAATAAAAAAAAACGTTATTATGGTCTTACCTTTAGGTATAAATGAGTCCATGCGCAGCTCCTATAGAAGTCTTCCTTATCTTTCTTCAGTTTTAAAAGTCTCTCTGTCTCGATGGAGATCTTCCTTTGAGTATTACCTCCTGCTTTGATTGAAAGTCCAGTTTAGAAAACTGTTTTATTTTAGATATGTAATCCTCCATGGTAAAACAATGGCTCCTCACTCTTGCTGTCTTCTTCTGCAGCACCGGTCTTCTGCAGTACCAGCAGTCGCAAGAAGGATCACTAGCGCCCTCTACCACCAGGAGGCGGAAGTCATTTATAACTCATATTTGACCCGGCGGAAGTGCCAAGCATGCGCTAATTATTTTGCGAAACGAGTTTGACCCGGCTGTAATTCTAGGCAGGCAAATACTATATTCCCGGCGGCAATTCAAGGAAATACGGTACTAAAACATTTTTCTTTAAAACATTAAAAGGTGGAATAAAAGAGCAAATAGGTGAAATGCAACGAGAAAAAAAGTTACATTGTTGACTCTAAAACAACATTTTTTAAAATAATTTTTCAAAAATAAAATAATGAGTCAAAATCAATGTTGCTATGAATTATTGACTGATTTAAGGACAAAAAGGGCACAAATACAACAAACAAAAAAAACAACAAAAATATGAAAATTATTTAAAAAAATACATACAAATTATATACTAATACTAATTATACTATTGATTGTTATTATAAATATACTAAACTAATTACACTATATATCAGGGGTCACCAACGTGGTGCCCGCGGGCACCAGGTAGCCCGTAAGGACCAGATGAGTAGCCCGCTGGCCTGTTCTAAAAATAGCTCAAATAGCAGCACTTACCAGTGAGCTGCCTCTATTTTTTAAATTGTATTTATTTACTAGCAAGCTGGTCTCACTTTGCCCGACATTTTTAATTCCAAGAGAGACAAAACTCAAATAGAATTTGAAAATCCAAGAAAATATTTTAAAGACTTGGTCTTCACTTGTTTAAATAAATAAATTAATTTTTTTTTACTTTGCTTCTTATAACTTTCAGAAAGACAATTTTAGAGAAAAAATACAACCTTAAAAATGATTTTAGGATTTTTAAACACATATACCTTTTTACCTTTTAAATTCCTTCCTCTTCTTTCCTGACAATTTAAATCAATGTTCAAATACATTTATTTTTTCTATTGTAAAGAATAATAAATACATTTTAATTTAATTCTTCATTTTAGCTTCGGTTTTTTCGACAAAGAATATTTGTGAAATATTTCTTCAGACTTATTATTATTAAAATTCAAAAAAATTATTCTGGCAAATCTAGAAAATCTGTACAATCAAATTTAAATCTTATTTCAAAGTCTTGAATTTCTTTGAAAATTTTTGTTCTGGAAAATCTAGAAGAAATAATGATTTGTCTTTGTTAGAAATATAGCTTGGTCTAATTTGTTATATATTCTAACAAAGTGCAGATTGAATTTTAACCTATTTAAAACATGTCATCAAAATTCTAAAATGAATCTTAATCAGGAAAAACGACTAATGATGCTCCATAAATTATTTTTTTAATTTTTTCAAAAAGATTCGAATTAGCTAGTTTTTCTCTTCTTTTTTTCGGTTGAATTTAGAATTTTAAAGAGTCGAAATTGAAGATAAACTATGTTTCCAAATGTAATTGTCATTTTTTTCGTGTTTTCTCCTCTTTTAAACCGTTCAATTAAGTGTAAATATCATTAATTATTAATAATAACATAGAGTTAAAGGTAAATTGAGCAAATTGGCTATTTCTTGCAATTTATTTAAGTGTGTATCAAACTGGTAGCCCTTCGCATTAATCACTACCCAAGAAGTAGCTCTTGCTTTCAAAAAGGTTGGTGACCCCTGGTGTATATGACCATTTTATGAGTGGGGCACTTTTGGATCCCCAAAAATGTTAGTGGAATTAAAAAACACCTGTCTTTGCTAAAAAAATAAATACAAATAAAAATTCAAATCGATTTTGCTATGAATTATTGACCTATTTAGGGATCAAATTACTTCACATCAAATATTCCACTTTGAAAATCTTTTTGGGAAAAATATTTGTACATTTTGTATTTTTGTCCCAAAAAATTGGGTGACTTATTTTGAACCTTTTTTAAGACTGAAACCCTTCTGGGTCCCTAGGACCTAACTTGAGCGAGCCCCAAAGGTTAAAAAAAAAAGAAGTGTATATTGTATTGGTTTTGAAAATGGAGAAAATATCAAAATGGGCCCCCGCGTGCTTTGATTTTTCAGTGTGAGGCCCTCAGTGGAAAAAGTTTGGACACCCCTGTTCTATATGTTATAGTTATTTGAACGACTCTTACCGTAATATGTTACATTAACATACCAGTTGGTTATTTATGCCTCATATAACGTACACTTATTCAGCCTGTTGTTCACTATTCTTTATTTATTTTAAATTGCCTTTCAAATGTCTATTCTTGGTGTTGGGTTTTATCAAATACATTTCCCCAAAAAATGCAACTTATACTCCAGTACGACTTATGTACACTACCGTTCAAAAGTTTGGGGTCACATTAAAATGTCCTTATTTTTTAATGAAGATAACTTTAAACTAGTCTTAACTTGAAAGAAATACACTCTATACATTGCTAATGTGGTAAATGACTATTCTAGCTGCAAATGTCTGGTTTTTGGTGCAATATCTACATAGGTGTATAGAGGCCCATTTCCAGCAACTATCACTCCAGTGTTCTAATGGTACAATGTGTTTGCTCATTGGCTCAGAAGGCTAATTGATGATTAGAAAACCCTTGTGCAATCATGTTCACACATCTGAAAACACTTTAGCTCGTTACAGAAGCCACAAAACTGACCTTCCTTTGAGCAGATTGAGTTTCTGGAGCATCACATTTGTGGGGTCAATTAAACGCTCAAAATGGCCAGAAAAAGAGAACTTTCATCTGAAACTCGACAGTCAATTCTTGTTCTTAGAAATGAAGGCTATTCCACAAAATTGTTTGGGTGACCCCAAACTTTTGAACGGTAGTGTATATATATATATATATATGTATGTATATATATATATATATATATATATATATATATATATATATATATATATATATATATATATATATATATATATATATATATATATATATATATATATATATATATATTAGGGATGTCCGATAATGGCTTTTTGCCGATATCCGATATTCTGATATTGTCCAACTCTTTAATTACCGATACTGATATCAACCGATATATGCAGTCGTGGAATTAACACATTATAATGCCTAATTTGGACAACCAGGTATGGTGAAGATAAGGTACTTTTTAAAAAAATTAGTAAAATAAGATAAATAAATTAAAAACATTTTCTTGAATAAAAAATAAAGTACAACAATATAAAAACAGTTACATAGAAACTAGTAATGAATGAAAATGAGTAAAATTAACTGTTAAAGGTTAGTACTATTAGTGGAGCAGCAGCATGCACAATCATGTGTGCTTACGGACTGTATCCCTTGCAGACTGTATTGATATATATTGATATATAATGTAGGAAGCAGAATATTAATAACAGAAAGAAACAACCCTTTTGTGTGAATGAGTGTAAATGGGGGAGGGAGGTTTTTTGGGTTGGTGCACTAATTGTAAGTATCTTGTGTTTTTTATGTGGATTTAATTAAAAAAAAACAAAAAAAACAACCCGATACCGATAATAAAAAAAACGTTACCGATAATTTCCGATATTACATTTTAACGCATATATCGGCCGATAATATCGGCAGGCCGATATTATCGGACATCTCTAATATATATATATATATATATATATATATATATATATATATATATATACATACATACATATATGCATATATATATATATATACATATATATATATACATACATATATATATATATACATATATATATATATACATATATATATATATATATATATATATATATATATATATATATATATATATATATATATATATATATATATATCTATATACACATATACATATATATGTGTGTTGATAATAAATCATATATATATAGAATAGAGATGTCCGATAATATCGGCCTGCCGATATTATCGGCCAATATATGCGTTAAAATGTAATATCGGAAATTATCGGTATCGTTTTTTTTTATTATCGGTATCGTTGTTTTTAAAAAAAAATTAAATCCACATAAAAAACACAAGATACACTTACAATTAGTGCACCAACCCAAAAAACCTCCCTCCCCCATTTACACTCATTCACACAAAAGGGTTGTTTCTTTCTGTTATTAATATTCTGCTTCCTACATTATATATCAATATATATCAATACAGTCTGCAAGGGATACAGTCCGTAAGCACACATGATTGTGCGTGCTGCTGCTCCACTAATAGTACTAACCTTTAACAGTTCATTTTACTCATTTTCATTCATTACTAGTTTCTATGTAACTGTTTTTATATTGTTTTACTTTCTTTTTTATTCAAGAAAATGTTTTTAATTTATTTATCTTATTTTACTAATTTTTTAAAAAAGTACCTTATCTTCACCATACCTGATTGTCCAAATTAGGCATAATAATGTGTTAATTCCACGACTGCATATATCGGTTGATATCGGTATCGGTTGATATCGGTATCGGTAATTAAAGAGTTGGACAATATCGGATATCGGCAAAAAGCCATTATCGGACATCCCTAATATAGAAATATATGATTTATTTTTAAACATTTTATGACTGAGACTCCTCCGGGTCCCCAGCACTCTTCTCAGTGTGGGGCCCTCAGTGGAAAAAGTGTGGACACCCCTGGTGTACACAAGAAGACTTTAGATGAGATTGCAGCAGTACAAAACACACTAATATTGCTTCGCTGCTCATTATATTGATGAAATGCTCATTCCGCTTGTCCTAAGTCGGGAGGGAGACTTTTGCAGGGCGACATTGCTCAGTTTGCCAAAGACAAGTGTCCTATTTTCTTTTATAATAGTCATTCACACTCTCTCTCTCTCTCTCTCTACCGCCACCATGTTACATCCCCCCCGGGGGGCACGAGTGGGGTGCAATTAGCCCTTAGAATGCAAATATCAAGAGGCGACATCCCCTGCAGTTTCCCCCAAACTGAAACCTTCAAGGACGGCGATGACGAGTCTTAACTTGTTGCAAACCATGGCGGCCATGCCTGGTGTGAGAGGAGCATGACATGTTGCACTGACACACAACAACATTTGCACGTCATGCTTGCCAGGACCTTTTTTAAAGGGCACCTGGGATGAATTGAGTCTTTTCTGACTTAGAAATGTCATTACAATGTTTGATACACATATCAAACATTGTCAAATCGTAAGGTTTGTGCATTTTGGTGTGAGATTGTGGTCACACTTTAGTATGGGGAACATGTTCTAAGTAACAAAGACTTAATTTAGAGTTATTTGGACACTAGGGGAACATATTCTAAGTAACAAGGACTTAATTGAGAGTTATTTGGACACTAGGGGAACATATTCTAAGTAACAAGGACTTCATTTAGAGTTATTTGGACACTAGGGGAACATATGCTAAGTAACAAGGACTTAATTGAGAGTTATTTGGACACTAGGGGAACATATTCTAAGTAACAAAGACTTCATCGAGAGTTATTTGGACACTAGGGGAACATATGCTAAGTAACAAGGACTTAATTGAGAGTTATTTGGACACTAGGGGAACATATGCTAAGTAACAAGGACTTAATTGAGAGTTATTTGGACACTAGGGAAACATATTCTAAGTAACAAGGACTTAATTTAGAGTTATTTGGACACTAGGGGAACATATTCTAAGTAACAAAGACTTAATTTAGAGTTATTTGGACACTAGGGGAACATATTCTAAGTAACAAAGACTTAATTTAGAGTTTTTTGGACACTAGGGGAACATATTCTAAGTAACAAGGACTTAATTTAGAGTTATTTGGACACTAGGGGAACATATTCTAAGTAACAAGGACTTAATTTAGAGTTATTTGGACACTAGGGGAACATATTCTAAGTAACAAGGACTTAATTTAGAGTTATTTGGACACTAGGGGAACATATTCTAAGTAACAAAGACTTAATTTAGAGTTATTTGGACACTAGGGGAACATATTCTAAGTAACAAAGACTTA
Organism: Entelurus aequoreus; assembly: GCF_033978785.1. Classification (NCBI taxonomy): domain Eukaryota; kingdom Metazoa; phylum Chordata; class Actinopteri; order Syngnathiformes; family Syngnathidae; genus Entelurus; species Entelurus aequoreus. The sequence goes on from NC_084742.1 coordinate 69,603,089, forward strand.
ATTTAGAGTTTTTTGGACACTAGGGGAACATATTCTAAGTAACAAGGACTTAATTTAGAGTTATTTGGACACTAGGGGAACATATTCTAAGTAACAAGGACTTAATTTAGAGTTATTTGGACACTAGGGGAACATATTCTAAGTAACAAAGACTTAATTTAGAGTTATTTGGACACTAGGGGAACATATTCTAAGTAACAAAGACTTAATTTAGCGTTATTTGGACACTAGGGGAACATATTCTAAGTAACAAGGACTTAATTTAGAGTTTTTTGGACACTAGGGGAACATATTCTGAGTAACAAGGACTTAATTTAGAGTTATTTGGACACCAGGGGAACATATTCTAAGTAACAAGGACTTAATTGAGAGTTATTTGGACACTAGGGGAACATATTCTAAGTAACAAAGACTTAATTTAGAGTTATTTGGACACTAGGGGAACATATTCTAAGTAAAAAAGACTTAATTTAGAGTGTTTTGGACACTAGGGGAACATATTCTAAGTAACAAGGACTTAATTGAGAGTTATTTGGACACTAGGGGAACATATTCTAAGTAACAAGGACTTAATTTAGAGTTATTTGGACACTAGGGGAACATATTCTAAGTAACAAGGACTTAATTTAGAGTTATTTGGACACTAGGGGAACATATTCTAAGTAACAAAGACTTAATTTAGAGTTATTTGGACACTAGGGGAACATATTCTAAGTAACAAAGACTTAATTTAGAGTTATTTGGACACTAGGGGAACATATTCTAAGTAACAAGGACTTAATTTAGAGTTTTTTGGACACTAGGGGAACATATTCTGAGTAACAAGGACTTAATTTAGAGTTATTTGGACACCAGGGGAACATATTCTAAGTAACAAGGACTTAATTGAGAGTTATTTGGACACTAGGGGAACATATTCTAAGTAACAAAGACTTAATTTAGAGTTATTTGGACACTAGGGGAACATATTCTAAGTAACAAAGACTTAATTTAGAGTGTTTTGGACACTAGGGGAACATATTCTAAGTAACAAGGACTTAATTGAGAGTTATTTGGACACTAGGGGAACATATTCTAAGTAACAAAGACTTAATTTAGAGTTATTTGGGCAGTAGGGGAACATATTCTAAGTAACAAAGACTTAATTTAGAGTTTTTTGGACACTAGGGGAACATATTCTAAGTAACAAGGACTTAATTTAGAGTTTTTTGGACACTAGGGGAACATATTCTAAGTAACAAAGACTTAATTTAGAGTTATTTGGACACTAGGGGAACATATTCTAAGTAACAAAGACTTCATTTAGAGTTTTTTGGGCACTAGGGGAACATATTCTAAGTAACAAAGACTTCATTTAGAGTTTTTTGGGCACTAGGGGAACATATTCTAAGTAACAAAGACTTAATTTAGAGTTTTTTGGACACTAGGGGAACATATTCTAAGTAACAAAGACTTAATTTAGAGTTTTTTGGACACTAGGGGAACATATTCGAAGTAACAAAGACTTAATTTAGAGTTATTTGGACACTAGGGGAACATATTCTAAGTAACAAAGACTTAATTTAGAGTTTTTTGGGCACTAGGGGAACATATTCTAAGTAACAAAGACTTCATTTAGAGTTATTTGGTTAGGGTTTATAATTGGTTGTATAATAAGGCCATGCCGAATAAGGCATTAATAAGTACTTAATAATGACTAATTAAGAGCCAATATGTTACTAATTTGCATGTTAATAAGCAACTAATTAATGGTGAATATGTTCCCCATACTAAAGTGTTGCAGAGATTGTACGCAGTTCTGGGTGGGAGCATTTTTTAGACATAAAGTGATTAGTGACCCAGCTTTTAAGCTTTTCTGCTCCGCCGCTCCCAGTCTGTGGAGCGCTCTCCCTGACCACCTGAGGGCACCACAGACTGTGGATGCAAAAAAAAAAGGCTTAAAAACCCTTCTTTTGAAAAAAGCCTTTCTTTTTTTTTTTTTTTTAGATATATGCATACTAGTTCTAGCTATTTGGCTGTTCTAGTTTTTATTTTTATTTGTTTTTTATTTTTTATTTTTTTTTTTTAATACACTGTAGCACTTTGAGGTTGTTTACTAGGACTGCGAATCTTTGGGTGTCCCACGATTCGATTCAATATCGATTCTTGGGGTCACAATTCGATTCAAAATCGATTTTTTTTTTCAATTCAACACGATTCTCGATTCAAAAACGATATTTTCCCGATTCAAAAGGATTCTCTATTCATTCAATACATAGATTTCAGCAGGATCTACCCCAGTCTGCTGACATGCAAGCAGAGTAGTAGATTTTTGTAAACAGCTTTTATAATTGTAAAGGACAATGTTTTATCAACTGATTGCAATAATGTACTTTTGTTTTAACTATTAAATGAACCAAAAATATGACTTATTTTATCTTTGTGAAAATATTGGACACAGTGTGTTGTCAAGCTTATGAGATGCGATGCAAGTGTAAGCCACTGTCACACTATTGTTCTTTTTTATTTATTTTTGTTATTTTTTTTTATAAATGTTTAATGATAATGTCAATGAGTGACTTTTAATCACTGCTATGTTGAAATTGTTACTAATATTGATACTGTTGTTGATATTGTTTTCTTGGATTGATTAATAAAAAAAAAAAAAGGAATAAAAAAAAATAAAGAAAATCGATTTTTGAAAAGTGAGAATCGATACTGAATCGTACAATGTGAGAATGGCGATTTTAATTTAAATAGATTTTTTTCCCACACCCCTATTGTTTACTCAATGTAAAGTGCTTTTTTACAAATAAAATCTATTATTATTATTATTATTATTTAAGAGGGGAGATTCCACCTAGATTCTTTAGTTCTAAAATGATGACTCGAATTGAAGTTTAAATATTTATTCTACAAAAGAGAGCAAGTACCTGACCAGGGCTCAGAAAATCTGCCAAGACTCCTCCCACCCCCACCAAGGACTGTTTTCACTCCTGGACTCTAGAAAGAGGTTCCGCAGCCTCCGAAGCAGAACCTCCAGGTTGTGTAACAGCTTCTTCCCTCAGGCCGTAAGACTCTTGAACGCATCATAATTAAATTATCCCCTCAACTCCCCCCAAAATAGATTAACACGCTGGAATAAAAAAAAGACAATATAACATACATCCATAAACGTGGACGCATGTGAAAAAGTGCAATATATTTATCTGAACAGTAATCTATTTATTTATATATATTTATATATGTATTTATTCATTTTATATATATATTTTTAGGGATGTCCGATAATATCGGCCTGCCGATATTATCGGCCGATAAATGCGTTAAAATGTAATATCGGAAATTATCGGTATCGTTTTTTTTTTTTATCGGTATCGTTTTTTTTTTTTTTTTTTAAATTAAATCAACATAAAAAACACAAGATACACTTACAATTAGTGCACCAACCCGAAAAACCTCCCTCCCCCATTTACACTCATTCACACAAAAGGGTTGTTTCTTTCTGTTATTAATATTCTGCTTCCTACATTATATATCAATATATATCAATACAGTCTGCAAGGGATACAGTACCTTATCTTCACCATACCTGGTTGTCCAAATTAGGCATAATAATGTGTTAATTCCACGACTGCATATATCGGTTGATATCGGTATCGGTTGATAACGGTATCGGTAATTAAAGAGTTGGACAATATCGCAATATCGGATATCTGCAAAAAGCCATTATCGGACCTCCCTATACTCAACAAAACTGAAAACATGTTTTATAGTCTATTTTCTTCCAAATAGCCACCCTTTGCTCTGATTACTGCTTTGCACACTCTTGGCATTCTCTCCATGAGCTTCAAACACACATGTGAAGTGAACACCATTTCAGGTGACTACCTCTTGAAGCTCGTGGAGAGAATGCCAAGAGTGTGCAAAGCCGTAATCAGAGCAAAGGGTGGCTATTTTGAAGGAACTAGAATATACAAGATGTTTTCCGTTTTGTTAAGTACATAACTCCATATGTTTTGATGCCTTCAGTGACAATCTACAATGTAAATAGTCATGGAAATAAAGAAAACGCATTGGATGAGAAGGTGTGTCCAAACTTTTGGCCTGCACTGTAATTATCCATCAAAGTTAGCCCTTAATCACAAATGTCGCAAAGTATGTGCAGGTGAACGTAATGTTGTGACCGGGTGAATCTATATAATGTTTATAAAAGTTATTTTTGACCAAATCTAGAAAAAACATTGAGTTTACAGCTTCAAGATATTTATCTAAACCAGGGGTCACCAACCTTTTTGAAAGCAAGAGCTACTTCTTGGGTAGTGATTAATGCGAAGGGCTACCAGTTTGATACACACTTAAATAAATTGCCAGAAATAGCCAATTTGCTCAATTTACCTTTAACTCTATGTTATTATTAATAATTAATGATATTTATCTTTGTGGAAACACTGATCATCTTAATGATTTCTCACAATAAATATATATAGAAACAGATAAATATTTTATATTTTCTCGAAGTGCACATTTTTCAAATTGAACATTTTCAAATGATCACTTCTAAGACAGTCTTGTGAAATCACAATATCCCATTTTAACTAGCTAGCCACTAACATTTTTATAAAAGAGGAGAAAACACGAAAGAAATTACAATTAAATTTTGAAACATAGTTTATCTTCAATTTCGACTCTTTAAAATTCAAAATTCAACCGAAAAAAAGAAGAGAAAAACTAGCTAATTCAAATCTTTTCGAAAAAAATATAAAAAATAATTTATGGAACATCATTAGTAATTTTTCCTGATTAAGATTAATTTTAGAATTTTGATGACATGTTTTAAATAGGTTAAAATCCAATCTGCACTTTGTTAGAATATATAACAAATTGGACCAAGCTATATTTCTAACAAAGACAAATCATTATTTCTTCTAGATTTTCCAGAACAAAAATTTTAAAAGAAATTCAAAAGACTTTGAAATAAGATTTACATTTGATTCTACAGATTTTCTAGATTTGCCAGAATAATTTTTTGGAATTTTAATCACAATAAGTTTGAAGAAATATTTCACAAATATTCTTCGTCGGAAAAACAGAAGCTAAAATGAAGAATTAAATTAAAATGTATTTATTATTCTTTACAATAAAAAAATACATTTACAGGAACATCGATTTAAATTGTCAGGAAAGAAGAGGAAGGAATTTAAAAGGTAAAAAGGTATATGTGTTTAAAAATCCTAAAATCATTTTTAAGGTTGTATTTTTTCTCTAAAATTGTCTTTCAAAGTAAAAAAATAAATGAATTTATTTAGACAAGTGAAGACCAAGTCTTTAAAATATTTTCTCGGATTTTCAAATTCTATTTGAGTTTTGTCTCTCTTAGAATTAAAAATGTCGAGCAAAAATAAAATAATAATAATAATAATAAAATGTAAAAAATAGAGGCAGCTCACTGGTAAGTGCTGCTATTTGAGCTATTTTTAGAACAGGCCAGCGGGCTACTCATCTGGTCCTTACGGGCGACCTGGTGCCCGCGGGCACCGCGTTGGTGACCCCTGATCTAAACAATATACATTTTCTAAAGATTTGTTATGATTCTTTTGGAGAGGGTGGGGCGGGGTTTCATTTGCAATCTGGTAACGCCTCCGGAATCCAACATCTTGCAGACATACTCATAAAACTAATTAGAAGAGTGGATGTAGAGCAAGATTTAAACCTAAGCACATTATCTAGTGTTTTAAATGTCGATTACAATTATGATCGGTCCCCTTTAAGCTTCAGTTTCATTATTGTCACACCTTTCAGGAAGGATACAAGTCATTTGTAGCCTACTTGTCAGTTCTCCTTGTGAGCGGAAAAATTTAACACATCACCCTCCCGTTGACAAGCCCCGACAAACTAAATCACCAGGGGGCCCATGTCTGAATCAGAAGGCGACGCGATTTACGACGCAGATTATCATAGCTGAGTATATCTGCTGTATCTATTTCAGCTTTTAATAAGCCTTGACCCCAGGCCAGATGCACAGCTGCAGACCAACCCCTTCAGACGTCTCAATACGCAACCAAGTCCTAAGTCAGGGGTCGGCAACACAACATGTTAAAAGAGCCATATTGGACCAAAAATACCAAAAAAGCCTAATGTAAGTGTTGTAATGAAGGCAACACATTAAGTAAGTGTCTCAGAGGGTTAGATAACTCATGGAATCGACTGGCTTAAAACAGTGGTCCCCAACCACCGGGCCGCGGCCCGGGACCGATTGGTACCGGGCCGCACAAGAATTAAAAAAAAAAAAAAAAAAAAAAAAAGTTTTTGTTTTTTTTAAATGAAATCAACATAAAACATACAATATATACATTCTATATCAATATAGATCAATACAGCCTGCAGGGATACAGTCCGTAGCACACATGATTGTATTTATTTATGTAAAAAAAAAAAATAAAAAAAAAAATTAAACCCCCCCCACCGGTCCGTGGGACAAATTTTCAAGCGGGGACCACTGGCTTAAAATGTCCAATGTAAAGATGAGTGTGCCCAAATTAAAGGAATTGGCAATCATTTTTAATGAATTTATTACAATCATTGCAAGCTGGGTAACGTTTGCTGTGGTCTGGAACAACATGGCACACAATCAGAAATACACCCATATATATACACCCATATATAACATGTCATGACCATGAATTGATTGACGTGGACCCCGACTCAAACAAGTTGAAAAAGGTATTCGGGTGTTACCATTGAGTGGTCGATTGTACGGAATATGTACTAATAAAAGTTTCGATCAATGAAACATGCAAATATGAATTAAATACACAGAGGACATAAGTACAGGAAATGAAAATGAGCTGAAATATACCTACAAATGAGGCATAATGATGCAATATGTACACCAAGCTAGCCTAAATAGCATGTTAGCGTCGATTATTAGCACTCCGCGCAAGTCGAGAACGTCAACAGAGCTCGCCGTTGTGTATTCACGCAGAGCATAAAAGGTTTGGTGGACAAAATGAGACAAACGCGTCCTTCTGTGGCCGCGTCGGAGAAAGTCGCACGTGTAGACAAACTACTTACGATACATAACAATTCTTCTCAACAAAAGAGGAGGAATATAATCTTAGAGAAAAATGTAATTTAAAACATGTGTACGCACGTACAACACTTAAGACCAGTGGTCCCCAAACTGCGGCCCCCCAGCGTCCAAAATCTGGCCCGCGGGAAGTCCCAAGCTAAAAAAAAAAAATTATTATTATTATTATTTTTTTTTTTTGTATTATTATTATTTTTTAAAATTTGTCCTTACTATTCCATTTTTTACCGTCTCCTAGCCACTCAGGCAAATCATATTGTCTGAAAATGCATTTTACCATCGATAACGTGACATGCAGCAAGTGCGCTCTTTATGTCAATTAGTGCGCGAGGAATATATATATATATATATATATATATATATATATATATATATATATATATATATATATATATATATATATATATATATATATATATATATATATATATATATATATATATATATATATACACACACACACACATATAGACACATATACATATATACACATATACATATATACACATATACATATATATACACATGGACATATACCTATACACACACACACACACACACACACACACACACACACACACACACACACACACACACACACATTTACATATAATATATATATAAATATATATATATATTTATATATATATATATATATATATATATATATTTATATATATATATATACATATATATATATATATATATATATATATATATATATATATATATATATATATATATATATATACACACACTACCGTTCAAAAGTTTGGGGTCACCCAAACAATTTAGTGGAACAGCCTTCATTTCTAAGAACAAGAATAGACTGTCGAGTTTGAGATGAAAGTTCTCTTTTTCTGGCCATTTGGAGCGTTTAATTGACCCCACAAATGTGATGCTCCAGAAACTCAATCTGCTCAAAGGAAGGTCCGTTTTGTAGCTTCTGTAACGAGCTAAAGTGTTTTCAGATGTGTGAACATGATTGCACAAGGGTTTTCCAATCATCAATTAGCCTTCTGAGCCAATGAGCAAACACGTTGTGCCATTAGAACACTGGAGTGATAGTTGCTGGAAATGGGCCTCTATACACCTATGTAGATATTGCACCAAAAACCAGACATTTGCAGCTAGAATAATCATTTACCACATTAGCAATGTATAGAGTGTATTTCTTTAAAGTTAAGACTAGTTTGCCACCTTGTTTTACCCCAATGCGGCCCCGGACTCAAAAAGTTTGGGGACCTCTGCTTAAGACCTTCAGTATGTGGAATTAAATTATGGAATGGATTAAGCAAAGAAATTAAACAATGTACTAATTTAATCCACTTCAAGAAACTCTTCCAAACTAAAGTACAAAAGAAGAAGAACCATGATAAACATTCGACCTACTTCACTAATTATTATTTATTTTTATTGTTATTATTACTTATATTGTGAATAAATTGAGAACAGGAAGTGAACAAAAGTTTTAGCAACGGCTATGTAAAGGAAAATGGGTTAGGATTAAATAAGCTCTGCTTCTTCCTACTCCTTTTCGAACATGTTGAATAGAGGAACTGGAAATTGTGACATACTATGTTGTACGTTCCAAATAAACACAAACTCAACTCAACAGTGCGTTCAAGGACAGACGAAATTAGTAGGACAGACCGGCGCTGGCCAAATCAGTCATCGGTGAAGCATAAACACAAACATATTAAACAGTGGCCTTTCTAACAATTAGGAGGGTTTTGCGTCATGCTTGTCGAAACATTATGAAAACAACATATGGTAACAGTGGCCTAGTGGTTAGAGTGTCCGCCCTGCGATCGGTAGCTTGTGAGTTCAAACCCCGGCCGAGTCATACCAAAGACGATAAAAATGGGAGCCGTTACCTCCCTGCTTGGCACTCAGCATCAAGGGTTGGAATTGGGGGGGTTAAATCACCAAAAATGATTCCCGGGCGCGGCCACCGCTGCTGCTCACTGCTCCCCTCTCACCGCAGAGAATAATTTCGCCACACCTAGTGTGTGTGTGACAATCATGGGTTAACTTAACTTTAGTATGGGGAACATATTCACCATTAACTAGTTGCTTAATTGAGAGTTATTTGGACACTAGGGTAACATATAAGGCAGGGGTGTCCAAAGTGCGGCCCGGGGGCCATTTGTGGCCCCGCAGGTAAATTTTTAACGGCCCCACGTCACATTCTAAAAATACGACCAAAAAACGTAACAAGTGGTATAAAAGAGCAAACAGGTGAAATGTGACAACAAAATGTTGCAATGTTGACTCTAATTACACAAAGCTGCCATGCAGGCTGTTTCTTTCTTGAAAACATAATAATGAATCAAAATCAATGTTTTTATGAATTATTGACTCCAATTAAATATTCCACTTTGAGATATTTTTTTGGGGAAAATGTTGCATATTTTGTGTTTGGCATATAAAAAAAGTAAGCTGTCTTTTTTTTTTAAAGAAGGGCCTAAAACGAACAAACAAAAAACATAAACAACAATAAAACTTATAATTGACGGATAGATCTGAAGTTGATCTCGAGATTATTGTGTTGTAAGTTAAAAAAAATGTATAATTTATTTTTTAACACTTTAATGAGTAGGACCCTTTTGGATCCCTAATCATTTTAGTGGGACTTTTTTTTTAAAGTGTCATTGCTCAAAACAATTATAATGACTTAAAATTAGGGATGTCCGATAATGGCTTTTTGCCGATATCCGATATGCCGATATTGTCCAACTCTTTAATTACCGATACCGATATCAACCGATACCGATATCAACCGATATATACAGTCGTGGAATTAACACATTATTATGCCTAATTTGGACAACCAGGTATGGTGAAGATAAGGTACTTTTAAAAAAAATGAATCAAATAAAATAAGATAAATAAATTAAAAACATTTTCTTGAATAAAAAAGAAAGTAAAACAATATAAAAACAGTTACATAGACACTAGTAATGAATGAAAATGAGTAAAATTAAGTGTTAAAGGTTAGTACTATTAGTGGAGCAGCAGCACGCACAATCATGTGTGCTTACGGACTGTATCCCTTGCAGACTGTATTGATATATATTGATATATAATGTAGGAAGCAGAATATTAATAACAGAAAGAAACAACCCTTTTGTGTGAATGAGTGTGAATGGAGGAGGGAGCTTTTTTGGGTTGGTGCACTAATTGTAAGTGTATCTTGTGTTTTTTATGTGGATTTAATAAAAAAAAAACAAAAAAAAAACAAACAAAAAAACGATACTGATAATAAAAAAACCGATACTGATAATTTCCGTTATTACATTTTAACGCATTTATCGTCCGATAATATCGGTCTGCCGATATTATCGGACATCTCTACTTAAAATCAATGTTGTTATGAGTTATTGGCCTTTCCCTGAGATGGGTAGGTTGTGAGTTCAAACCCCGGCCGAGTCATACCAAAGACGATAAAAATGGGAGCCGTTACCTCCCTGCTTGGCACTCAGCATCAAGGGTTGGAATTGGGGGGTTAAATCACCAAAAATTATTCCCGGGCGCGGCCACCGCTGCTGCTCACTGCTCCCCTCACCTCCCAGGGGGTGATCAAGGGTGATGGGTCAAATGCAGAGAATAATTTCGCCACACCTCATGTGTGTGTGTGTGACAATCATTGGTACTTTAACTTTAATTTAAGGCTCCAATTATTATATAATGTCAAATATTCCACTTCAAATTTTTATTGGGTGAAAATATTGCATATTTGATGTTTTTCCCATAAAAAAACAGGATTTTCTTTGACAACTTAATTCTTTAACAACTTTATATTGACAGATAGGCCTAATTTAAACCTTTAATAATAATAATAATTAGGGATGTCCGATAATGGCTTTTTGCCGATATCCCGATATTGTCCAACTCTTTAATTACCGATATCAACCGATACCGATATCAACCGATATATGCAGTCGTGGAATTAACACATTATTATGCCTAATTTGGACAACCAGGTATGGTGAAGATAAGGTACTTTTTAAAAATATTAATAAAATAAGATAACTAATTTAAAAACATTTTCTTGAATAAAAAAGAAAGTAAAACAATATAAAAACAGTTACATAGAAACTAGTAATGAATGAAAATGAGTAAAATTAACTGTTAAAGGTTAGTACTATTAGTGGAGCAGCAGCACGCACAATCATGTGTGCTTACGGACTGTATCCCTTGCAGACTGTATTGATATATATTGATATATAATGTAGGAACCAGAATATTGATAACAGAAATAAATGGGGGGAGGGAGGTTTTTTGGGTTGGTGCACTAATTGGAAGTGTATCTTGTGTTTTTTATGTTTATTTAATAAAAAAAAAACACAAAAAAAAACCAAACCCAGATACAGATAATAAAAAAACCGATACCGATAATTTCCGATATTACATTTTAACGCATTTATCGGCCGATAATATCGGTAGGCCGATATTTCCGGACATCCCTAATAATAATACTAAATAATGACACATTTTTAATATTTTTTTTTGACCAAAACCCTTTGGGGTCCCCGGGAGCAAGCCTGAGTGGAGGCCTGAATGAATATATTTTTTTATCCACATATTGTATTGGTTTTTGAAATTAAAAAATAGCAAAATGGGCCCCGCTTGCTTTGATTTTTCACAGTGCGGCCCTCAGTGGAAAAAGTCTGATATAAGGGTTAGGGTTACTAATAAGCAATAATTCTGAGGTTATTGAGATAAGACTCTTAGTTAATGGCTTGCTGGTTGTATAATAAGGTCATGCAGAGTAAGGCATTAATAAGTACTTAATAATGACTAATTAAGAGCCAATATGTTACTAATTTGCATGGTAATAAGCAACTAATTAATGGTGAATATGTTCCCCATACTAAATTCAGGGCGGTAATAAAGAGCCGACCCCCGCCCTAAGGGCTCGGCGGAGATCTCGCTTGAGGTCTTGCCAGTTCAGCGTTAATTTTCCCCGACACCCTGGAACACTTAGGGACTTGCTAACCAGCGCGGGGTGTTACTTAAACGCCTTCGGGACAATGCAGGCCGCCATAAAAATACCGTAAAATGCAGGAAATTGTCAAGTAAATGGCTCGGGCGCTTCGGAAGAGGCTGTGAAATGCCGGCTTCAGTTACTCCCCGGAGTTCTACCAGTTAGTTTGTACAACATTAGCTTGTCAGATCATAAGTTCATGACTTGATGGCCTTAACTAACCCACCCAATTAAGATGGTACTGTATGGTGTGCACTGTAAGGTAAAGGCACTTTGACACGTTGCACTGACACAAAAAACATTTGCACGTCATGCTTGCCAGGACCTTTTTTAAAGGGCACTTTGGATAAATTGAGTCTTTTCTTGACTTATAAATGTCGTTACAATGTTTGATACACATATCAAACATTGTCAAATCGTAAGGTTTGTGCATTTTGGTGCGAGATTGTGGTAACACTTTAGTGTGGGGAACATGTTCTAAGTAACAAAGACTTAAATGAGAGTTATTTGGACATTAAAGGAACATATTCTAAGTAACAAAGCCTTCATTTAGAGTTTTTGGTTAGGGTTAGGGTTAGGGTTCGAGTTAGGGTTAGGGTTTATAATTGGTTGTATAATAAGGCCATGCAGAATAAGGCATTAAAAAGTACTTAATAATGACTAGTTAAGAGCCAATATGTTACTCATTTGCATGTTAATAAGCAACTAATTAATGGTGAATATGTTCCCCATACTAAAGTGTTACAGAGATTGTACGCAGTTCTGGGTGGGAGCACTTTTTAGACATAAAGTGATTAGTAACACAGCTTTTAAGCTTTTCTGCTCCGCCGCTCCCAGTCTGTGGAACGCTCTCCCTGACCACCTGAGGGCACCACAGACTGTGAATGCTTTTAAAAAAGGCTTAAAAACCAATTAAAAAAAATAACTTTTTTTTTTTTTTAGATATATGCATACTAGTTCTAGCTATTCGGCTGTTCTAGTTTTTATTTTTTATTATCTTTTTATTTCTGTATTTATTTTTTTAATACACTGTAGCACTTTGAGGTTGTTTACTCAATGTAAAGTGCTTTTTTTTTTACAAATAAAATCTATTATTATTATTATTATTTAAGAGGGGAGATTCCACCTAGATTCTTTAGTTCCAAGGCGGTCTAAAATGATGACTCGAATTGAAGTTTAAATATTTATTCTACAAAAGAGAGCAAGTAATCTATTTATTTAATTATATATATTTATTTAGTTTGTATACATGTATTTATATATATTTATTTATTTATATATGCACCTTATTGCTTTTTTATCCTGCACTACCATGAGTTTATGTAACGAAATGTCGTTCTTATCTGTGCTGTAAAGTTCAAATTTGAATGACAATAAAAAGGAAGTCTAAGTTTAAGTCTAAGTAATAATAGTATAATTAAAAAATATAATTAAATTAAAATAAATAAAGAAATAAATAATAATAATAATAATAATAAATAAATAAATAAAATAATATAATTAAAAAATATTAACAATAGTAATACCATGGAACTGCCTAGAGGTCGGAGAAATCTCTAAAATGGTCGCCCTTCTTTCTTGCTTTTGTCCAACTAGGTTGCCTCTGCCTCAACGGATATCGAAACTGAAAGTTAAAGGCCTACTGAAAGCCACTACTAGCGACCACGCAGTCTGATAGTTTATATATCAATGATGAAATCTTAACATTGCAACACATGCCAATACGGCCGGGTTAACTTATAAAGTGACATTTTAAAATTCCCGCCACACTTCCGGTTGTAAAACTCCTTTGGATATGATTTATGCGCGTGACGTCACAAAAGCAACGGAAGTGGTTGGACCCCATCGGACCCGATAGAAAAGCCTCTTGTTTTCTTTGACAAAATTCCACAGTATTCTGGTCATCTGTGTTGGTGAATCTTTTGCAATTTGTTTAATGAACAATGGAGACTGCAAAGAAGAACATTGTAGGTGGGATGGATCGGTGTCTTAGCGGCTAAGTACAATACTGTAATATCCGTGATATTTGCATTAGTGAAATTTTTTTTCAAGGGTTTGGGGAACGCGCATGCGTGAGTGAGTTGGCGGAGAACTTGAGTGTGTGAGCGTGACTTTTGGCTAACAGCAGCTCGTGTATGTGTGTGCGTTACTTTTTGAACTACAACCAGTTACCGCTTGTTAATAAAGCGATTGAGCAATTTGTTTAATGGACAATGGAGACTGTAAATAAGAAAGTTGGAGCCGGTGGAGCGGCGGACTACAGCAACACCAACACCAGGAGGTTGTGTTGTGTTTTGAGGTGGATAGCAGACGCACTACGGTGAGTACAGCTTTGGCTTCCAAACATTTGATCGATTGCCCGTACGTGCGTGTCGATATGTGCATGTGACGTACGTAACTTTGGGGAAATATATGTTTCTTGCCGACTCTGATGGCGGCCGGGGTGTCGTCAAAAGCGTACAACGCCCGCCGCCGCATCTAAGTTAGCTACGCAGCTAGGTTAGCTTCTGTTTTTTTAGCTTCGCCAAGCTGAATATTATTAATCGTGTATTTACATGTTCATGGTTTAATAGTATTATTGATCTTCTGTCTATCCATCCAGTCAGGTTTTTTTAAATTTAGTTTCTATCTGCATTTGAGACTGGCGCTATCGTGTTGGCTACGTAGCTAGGTTAGCTTCTGTTTTTTTAGCTTCGCCAAGCGGAATATTATTAATCGTGTATTTACATGTTCATGGTTTAATAGTATTATTGATCTTCTGTCTATCCATCCAGTCAGGGTTTTTTTAAAATTTAGTTTCTATCTGCATTTGAGACTGGCGCTATCGCGTTGGCTACGCAGCTAGGTTAGCTTCTGTTTTTTTAGCTTCGCCAAGCGGAATATTATTAATCGTGTATTTACATGTTCATGGTTTAATAGTATTATTGATCTTCTGTCTATCCATCCAGTCAGGGTTTTTTTAAATTTAGTTTCTATCTGCATTTGAGACTGCTGCTATCAAGTTGGCTACGTAGCTAGGTTAGCTTCTATTTTTTTAGCTTCGCAAAGCTGAATTATTAATCGTGTATTTACATGTTCAGTCACTGTGAATGTCCATTTCGCGTTCTCGACTCTCATTTTCAAGAGGATATAGTATCCAAAATGGTTTAAAATACAAATCTGTGATCCACAATAGAAAAAGGAGATAGTGTGGAATCCAATGAGCCAGCTTGTACCTAAGTTACGGTCAGAGCGAAAAAAGATGCGTCCATCACTGCCTCTCAAGTCCTTCACTGTAACGTTCCTCATCTACGAATCTTTCATCCTCGCTCAAATTAATGGTGTAATCGTCACTTTCTCGGTCCGAATCTCTCTCACTCCATTGTAAACAACGGGAATTGTGAGCAGCACTACCGCTTGTGACGTCACGCTACTTCCGGTACAGGCAAGGCTTTTTTTAAATCAGCGAGCAAAAGTTGCGAACTTTATCGTCGATTTTCTCTACTAAATCCTTTCAGCAAAAATATGGCAATATCGCGAAATGATCAAGTATGACACATAGAATGGATCTGCTATTCCCGTTTGAATAAAAAAAATTCATTTCAGTAGGCCTTTAATATACAATACAACCACACCTCATTTACATCATCACAAGACCACAAGATAGTGTTTTACATTAAAAAAAAAAAAAAGACTCCTTTAATGCGCCCTATAATTTAGTGCGCCTTATATATGAAACAAGATCAAAAATAGACCATTCATCGGCAGTGCGCCCTATGGTCCGGAAAATACGGTACCCCTACAGAAACTGTTATACACCAGTGATGGCAAACTTGTATACACTTCTATGTTTGGCAAGCCAGTGTGATAGTCAAGTAACAGTCACTTCAAACTGCAGGGGCAAAAATGTGCCTACGCAACATACCACTTGCGGAAAATGCACTTCTGCTGAACTTGCAGGAAAAAAAATCTTGGTCTGAAGAATGTCGTAAACTCTTGCAAAGGTTTGTTATTCATAATGATTTACAGCGTGTCACATGTGTGAGCCGAAAGAAATGCTGTCAGTCAAACACGGGTATGTGAGGTATGACCAACGTCGTGAAAGATGGTTGCATCACATTTGGTACAAGGCGGCCCCCCCCTTCTTCATTTGTGGTATGACAGCTAGATGTCGGCCAGGGATTGAGGTTGTGATGATGACAACGGAAAGTAAAGTGAGCAAATTGTCCAAGAACAACATTTCTCAACCAGCTTTTGCAAGGAATTTAGGGATTTCACCATCTACGCTCCGTAATATCATCAAAAGGGTCAGAGAATCTGGAGAAATCACCGCACGTAAGCGGCAATGCCCGTGACCTTCCATCCCTCAGGCGGTACTGCATCAAAAAGTGACATCAGTGTGTAAAGGATATCACCACATGAGCTCAGGAACACTTCAGAAAACCACTGTCAGTAACTACAGTTTGTCGCTACATTTTTTAAGTGCAAGTTAAATCTCTCCTATGCAAAGCCAAAGCCATTTATCAACAACACCCAGAAACGCCGCCGGCTTCGCTGGGCCCGAGCTCATCTAAGATGGACTGATGCAAAGTGGAAAAGTGTTCTGTGGTCTGACGAGTCCACATTTCAAATTGTTTTTGGAAACTGTGGACGTCGTGTCCTCCGGAAGAAAGAGGAAAAGAACCATCCGGATTGTTATAGGCGCAAAGTTGAAACGCCAGCATTTGTGATGGTATGGGGGTGTATTAGTGGCCAAGGCATGGGTAACTTACACATCTGTGAAGGCGCCATTAATGCTGAAAGGTACATACAGGTTTTGGAGCAACACATGTTACCATGGACGCCCCTGCTTATTTCAGCAAGACAATGCCAAGCCACGTGTTACAACAGTGGATATAAGTTGAAAAGGATTTTCAAATCATTGTATTCTGTTTTTATCTACGATTTACACAAGGTACTTTAAAGGCCTACTGAAATAAATTGTTTTTATTCAAACGGGGATAGCAGATCCATTCTATGTGTCATACTTGATCATTTCGCGATATTGCCATATTTTTGCTGAAAGGATTTAGTAGAGAACATCGACGATAAAGTTCGCAACTTTTGGTCGCTGATTAAAAAAAGCCTTGCCTGTACCGGAAGTAGCGTGACGTCGCAGGTTGAAAGGCTCCTCACATTTCCCCATTGTTTTCAATGCAGCAAGAGCGATTCGGACCGAGAAAGCGACGATTACCCCATTAATTTGAGCCAGGATGAAAGATTCGTGGATGAGGAACGTGAGAGTGAAGGACGAGAGTGCAGTGCAGGACGCATCTTTTTTCCGCTCTGACCGCAACTTAGGTACAAGCTGGCTCATTGGATTCCACACTCTCTCCTTTTTCTATTGTGGATCACGGATTTGTATTTTAAACCACCTGGGATACTATATCCTCTTGAAAATGAGAGTCGAGAACGCGAAATGGACATTCACAGTGACTTTTATCTCCACGACAATACATCGGCGAAACACTACGGAGCTAACGTGATAGCATCGGGCTTAACTGCATATAGAAACAAAAGAAATAAACCCCTGACTGGAAGGATAGACAGAAAATCAACAATACTACCAAACTCGGAAGTTTAGCGGGAAATTTAAAATGTCACTTTATAAGTTAACCCGGCCGTATTGGCATGTGTTGCAATGTTAAGATTTCATCATTGATATATAAACTATCAGACTGCGTGGTCGGTAGTCGTGGGTTTCAGTAGGCCTTTAACTTGAAGGGATGCTATGTCAGGTATAAGTCGAAGTAGCTGAGAGTTGCCCACAATTTCCTGGTTAAACACATGCAAGTCTGACTAAGTTTGTGTTCCTGGCATCATTTGAGCCCGCATGTGCTGGCACGGTTCTCAGGTGTTGCAGAATGGGGGCGTGTGTTTGAAACCGTATCAGCTTTCGGCTGGATTCCGTCTGCGCTTTTGTCGAGCGTTATGCGGGTTACCAAGCCAGCGCCACAGAGGCGGGACAACAAAACAGCTGAGTGGAGTCCGCTTAGCTCAGCACGCAGCTCTTCAGCGGTGGTTTTGCATGCCACGGGGGCGACCGATATTGAGGCTACGTGACAATGGCTTTGAATGAACTTGCTGTCCCCTGGAAAAGTGGCTTTTCTGCCTCGTCTCCAGGGTACTTTGGTTGAAGTTGGCCATCTCAAGTGGAAGCCTGTCTTACAATCACTCTGCTTTCACTCCATATCCTCGGATGGCCCCTCTGTCAATTTGGACCAACCTGATTGTTTCGACTAAAACCCTCAGGGTTTACCATCAGTCCCGCACGGCCGTGGTCTCAAGCTCTCTAAACACACACTGAAGACTAATCTGCAACAGATGGAAGAGCTAGAGGAAGTGGTTTTAAAGGATCTACAGCATATTTGTACCCTTCAGAACCAAATGATAGGCTTTCACGCAAACAAAGTCATGGACGGCCGTAATGACGGGCTCTCCGAGGGCCTACCCTGGACATATTTGGACTTCCAAGCTGTCCATCCACAACCAGGTGTCGGGAAGGGCCCTCAAGGGCATTCCAGGAGAAGGGACTCCTGCATGCTCTCATAAAAGTCTGAATCATTAGAAGTCATTGCAAAGTGGCAGAAGCAGTCTGTGTACACATAAACAAGCTCTCACTTGTAGGATTTCACGGGTGGCTGGTTGGAGATAATGAACGCTCGCAGCTTAGTGTCTGTTTTTCTTTTTTAGGTCAACAGTGTCAACACGACAGACACTTTAAAGTGCCTCATCAATGCAAAGGGTAAATGAAAAGCTCGCTCTACGCCGAGACGAGGAAGGAACAAACGGAGTTCGTAGCACCGTAACCCAGACAACAGTAAGATTACTGTTTGTATCAGTCGGTCGAGCTCTTGGAAAGCCCCGAGCTTTCATCAGCTGTAACCACTGTGTGCTTTCTCTTTGGGAGAAGAAGCACTGCAAAGTCAAGGAAACAAAGCCTGCCCACTTTCTGCGGAGGGAAGGTCCAGCCTGGAGCCACTTGTGTGCAAATTGTATTCAAACATGCGATTGTTTGTTTTGCCCACTCGGAGCAGTAAAAACCCTACTGTGATTGACAATAAATAACCTTTCATTCCACATAATATGCAAAGTCGGGCTGTCTTCGACCGACAAGACGTTGATACAACAATGCATGTCCTTTAAAACTAGACGTTGACACACTTTTGCATAATAGTATTTGTAAATTGGGACAACCTTGATATCTAACGTTGGATCCACGTGGTTGGTTGGGAAATGACCAAATTTCAAAGGTCAAATCACAACATGACATTGAAAAAGAGTCTTCAAAAAGCATGTTGTTTTATCGTTGTATTTGTGTTGTAGAATAATGGTTGGACCAAATTTCGACGGTCAAATCAACGTCAGAAACCGACATTAATTAAACATTTTCAAAAAGCATGAAATGTAGGTCTCACTTAGATGTTTTTGTTTCATGTCTCTAAGACATTCCTACTGGAAGTTACAAGCAGTTTTGTCTGAGTTTTCTTCCTAGGAGCAGTTGTGTCTGTGTTTTCTTCCTAGGGGGCGCTAGAGCGCAATTTAGAGTTTTGGGGTTGGGTTTTTTTTATTAGATCACAATTTTTGCCAGTCCTGATGTGTGTGTCCAGTTTGGTGAGTTTTGAAGCATGTTAAGGGGGTCAAATTACAGCTCAAAGAGGCAAAAGTGACTGTTTTTAGTAAACGTTTGTCTTGAAGGGGGAATTGCCAACTTCCTGTTGATTTTTGCTGGGGGATGTCAGTGTATGAAATCTAGGTCTAAGTCAGACCTACATAGAGGTTTTTGTTTCATGTCTGTACGACATTCGTATTGGGAGTTAGAGGCAGTTTTCTTCCTAGGGGGCGCTAGAGCGCATTTTGAGTTTTGGGGTTTGGTTTTTTGACTAAAGAGTTTTGTTCGCAAGTACTGATGCGTGTGTCAAATTTGGTGAGTTTTGAAGCATGTTAAGGGGGTAAAATTACAGCTCAAAGAGGCAAAAGTGACTGTTTTTAGTAAACTTTTGTCTTGAAGGGGGAATTGCCAACTTCCTGTTGATTTTTGCTGAAGGATGTCAGTGTATGAAATCTAGGTCTGAGTCAGACCTACATAGAGGTTTTTGTTTCATGTCTCTACGACATTCGTACTGGGAGTTAGAGGCAGTTTTCTTCCTAGGGGGCGCTAGAGCGCAATTTTGAGTTTTGGGGTTTGGTTTTTTGACTAAAGAATTTTGCTCGCAAGTACTGATGCGTGTGTCAAATTTGGTGAGTTTTGAAGCATGTTAAGGGGGTCAAATTACAGCTCAACGAGGCAAAAGTGACTGTTTTTAGTAAACTTTTGTCTTGAAGGGGGAATTGCCAACTTCCTGTTGATTTTTGCTGGGGGATGTCAGTGTATGAAATCTAGGTCTAAGTCAGACCTACATAGAGGTTTTTGTTTCATGTCTCTACGACATTCGTACTGGGAGTTAGAGGCAGTTTTCCTCCTAGGGGGCGCTAGAGCGCATTTTTGAGTTTGGGGTTTGATTTTTTGATTAAAGAGTTTTGTTTGCAAGTACTGATGCGTGTGTCAAATTTGGTGAGTTTTGAAGCATGTTAAGGGGGGTCAAATTACAGCTCAAAGAGGCAAAAGTGACTGTTTTTAGTAAACTTTTGTCTTGAAGGGGGAATTGCCAACTTCCTGTTGATTTTTGCTGGGGGATGTCAGTGTATGAAATCTAGGTCTGAGTCAGACCTACATAGGGGTTTTTGTTTCATGTCTCTACGACATTCGTACTGGAGTTAGAGGCAGTTTTCTTCCTAGGGGGCGCTAGAGCGCAATTTTGAGTTTTGGGGTTTGGTTTTTTGACTAAAGAGTTTTGTTCGCAAGTACTGATGCGTGTGTCAAATTTGGTGAGTTTTGAAGCATGTTAAGGGGGTCAAATTACAGCGCAAAGCTGCGGAAGAAAAAAGAATAATAATAATTAAAGCTGCAAGCAGCGTTGGACGGGACCGACTTTTGCTGGTGTTAGTCCTAAGTGTCCAAATACTTTTGTCTACTGTTAATCCTAAGTGTCCCAATACTTTTGCCTAGTGTTAGTCCTAAGTGGACTGATGATTTTTTTTTTTACAAGCTTGAAATAAGAAATGATTACTTTAAAGAAGTAGTTTTATACTTGTGAGTGTTGATGACACAGCTTTGCAACACTTGATATTCTAGTTTCAAGCATGTTTTACTCAATATAGCTCATCAAATCTCAGCAACAAGCTGTAATATCTTACTGACATCATTTAGGACCAAAACCCTTAAAACAAGTAAAACACTCTAACATAAAATCTGCTTAGTGAGAAGAATTATCCTATCAAACAGAAAATAAGCAAATATCACACACCTTGCAACCCTCAGATTTCTGGCATGGCCGCTCTACCCACCACGCCACGCCGCCCCATTTATCCGGTCTGTTTCTGTCTGGTTAGTACCGTTTATGTTGGCACTGGTGCCATTATGGAGCCCATCCCTATTCCTGACTCCAAGTGGCATCAGATTGGAAGAAACAATTAAGATCAAATCCTCAGGAAAGACGGAGAGAGACAGGGGACTACTCAAGGGTCATAGATCAGATTGTTTACTGTCAGGCTTGGTCAACAATGGGACTCAGATGCAGAGTAGGGAACAATCCGGCAGGCTTTTATTTTGAAAGTTTCTTTTCACCTCCAGAGTCAGGGCAAAAAAAAGGTTCCACAAAAAGGAACAACCGAAAATCACTCCGAAAGGAGGAAACACAAAAACAATAACGAACTAAACTTGGCGCAGGATATAATGTATGAAATTTATCATAAACAAAAAACACTCCAAAAGGAGGGAGAAACAATGGCTATAAAACTTCTACACTGTATCTTATCAAAAAATTGAGGAAAAGGAAGAACTGTAAAAAAAACCCTGAAAACTCACCACTTCAGCTGCAAAACGAAATAACACAAAGTCACTCTGCTGAGGAAGGGGAAAAGAAAACTCAAAATATCAACAAGGGAATTCCGGATCAAGATATTCAAACAAGAGACGAGGCAAGGAATGGACAGGAAGCTAGAGAGGCACGAACAAACGAGACAATCTGGCACGGAACAAAGGGAGGCGTGGGCTTATAAGACACATGAGGGTAATGGTGAACGGGTGGAAACAATCAGGGATCAGGGATGACGTCAGACTGATGACACAAAAGGAAGGGCAAGTGACCGCGGTGTGACCGTTTTCATCAAGGGCCACACTGCAGTTAGGGCTGTCCTTAAAGGGCCGCTTGTCACAGCGAATACTATATGAATTTGCCTATACATTTGAATATTATGTATTTTTTTATGCACACTGTAAAAAAAAATCTGTATATTTTACAGACTCACCGGAATTTTACTGCAGTAAAAAGTGTTTTTTACAAAATTTTACATATCATATTTTTCAGGCTATAAGGCGCACTTAAAATCCTTTCATTTTCTCAAAAATCGGAATGTACGGAATAATTTTGGCTGTGCTTCCCGACCTCGAAGCAATTTTATTTGGTACATGGCGCAATGATAAGTGTGACCAGTAGATGGCAGTCAAACATAAGAGATACGTGTCGACTTTTACGTTTTACAGTACATGGAAAAACTGTCAGCTTAGTGGCCAGAATTTTACAGTAAAATGTACCGTGGTTTTACAACGTCTTACTGTAAATGGAAAAAAAACAGCACCGCTGTTATTATTTTTTTTACAATTTAATTTTTATTGAAACAATTTTTTAAACCTTTTTTCCGTTTACAGTAATACACGGTACAAACAACAAGCGTAGATTTTTACCATGAAAAAAAACCGCTCAGTTGACAGAATTTTACTGTATTTTACTAAAACGTTTTTTTTTAATTTAAAGTTAATATGCTGTAAAAACCACCATAAACTTAACCCCACAAATTAATGGTTAACTTGCTTTGAAATCATAGTTCAAGCAAATATCTACAGCATTTTTTTTAACTTTAACCCCAAAAATTGTTTGGAAAGTATGACGATACAATACGTGTTGCAATATGGTTGATATCAAAGTTGAAAAAAAATGTCAATTTCATGCAGTACGTACATTTTTTCCTGTCCAAACGAAAAGAACAAATATATTTAGTACGTAAAGACATGGTACCTTATTGACGCATATTTTTTCCAGGCCTTCAAGTGCCATATAAAATGATGCGGCGGGCCAGGCCTGGCCCCCGGCCTTGAGTTTGACACCTGTGTCATAGATCATGCAATATTTCATCATAGCCTCCTAAGAACCAGCATCTTCTTGCAGTGGCCTCCAGCGGACCTGAGTGGGGACAGCCTGTTCTCACGTCCGCTTTCCCACAATATAAACAGCTTGCCTGCCCAATGACGTCATAACTGTAGAATGATCGAGGGCGAGTTCTTGGTTTCTTATGTGGGTTTATTGTTAGGCAGTTTCATTAACGTCCTCCCAGCGCGGTAACAACACACAACAACAGCAGTCACGTTTAGTCTACCGTAAAGCAGTTCTTCTGCCGTAAACAGCAATGTTGTGACACTCTTAAACAGGACAATACTGCCATCTACTGGATAGCCTCCAGAACACTGAAATTCAAGTATTTCTTTTATTTATATGTATAATAAAATAAATCTATATATATATAGATAGCTCACTGAAAGTCAAGTATTTCATACATACATATATACACATATATATATATATATTATATATATATATATATATATATATATATATATATATATATATATATATATATATATATATATATATATATATATATATATATAATATATATATATATATATATATATATATATATATATATATATATATATATATATATATATATATA